>NC_081566.1:64653716-64696906 GCF_022355385.1 Mustela nigripes
GGCTCCAGGCCCCGTCCTGCGGCCTCTGCTGTCAGTGTGGCTGGAGCACGGGCTCCAGGCCCCGTCCTGCGGCCTCTGCTGTCAGTGTGGCTGGAGCACGGGCCCCACAGGACGTCGCTGTTTCCCAAGTGACAGCCCAGAGCTCACGGGTTTTTGCACAGTGGCTTCCACTCAGGGCCATCTTGTCCCCTGGTTTCCTCAGTGGGCTTCAGCCACAGATCCTGTTCTGAGTCCCACTCCCACATACACCCTGAGCTCTCCTCAGTGGGACCTGCTCCTCGACCTCGTCTGCAGACACCTGTTCTCCCTGCAAACCCTGCCCCCGCAGACACCTGCCCTCTGTGGACACCTGTCATCCCCACGGTCACCTACCCCCTCTGCGGACACCTCCCCGCCCCCAGGTACCTGCCCCTCACAGTGGCTTTCCTCAATGGTCATCAGCCTGGCAGGGCTACCACAGCACTTGGCCAAGTGGGACAGCATGGGACCCTGGGAACAGGCGCAGGCGGGCTGCAGACCTCCTCACCATGGGGCTGTCCTCTGTGCCCCCAGCTGCCTCAGACAGCAAGGTCACCCCTGACGCCAGGACAGCTCCTCCCTGCACAGGGGCCGACACCCCTGCCCGAGCCAGTGGGTTCACAGCCCCTTCCCATGTGCCCCCTGGTGTGGGCACAGGGACATCCTCTCAGCTGTCACCGGGAGGAGACGCGCACTCCAAGTGTGGACTGTTGTGACAGAGCCAGCTCCGAAGGTCATGAGGACAGAGAAAGGCAGGCAGGGCCGGAGACAACAGAGGCGGGGCAGCTTGCTGGGAGCCGTGATCAGATTCCAGGTCAAGAGGAAGACACAGGAGAAACTTTGGAGACAGGGAAAATAGAATGTGAACTATATAGTATTGATACCATTGAATAATAATCTGGTATTACTTTAAGAATATTTTTGAAAATATTTGAAATACCTTGAAGTGATTCAGTAAAAGTTTTTAAACGTGTGTGTGTGTTAGTGCATATTTCTATGTGTGTGTGTCGGGGGGGGGAGGTTGTTCCAGGATTCTCCGTCCGCACAGCCGCCTGGGAGCACTCTGGGGCAGGGAGATTTGGTCCCTGCACACGCCGACATGGGTCAGAAGTGTGACCACGTCAGAGCCCACTCCAGGCCACGCCAGCCCTGAAGCCGAGAGTCCCTCTCCTCCCCGTCACCCTCCCCAGATGACGTTGTCTGAGCTCGCCGGCCGTCTTTCAGGGCTCCCGCTAGCGTGCCAGCCACCACGTGCCCCAGAGACTCCCAAGATGATGAAGTTCTATTCGGGAGGCACAGCTCTGTGGCCATAACCGTGGACTACTGGGTGGGGGGGATGTAGGACTTGGGTGCACAGTAGAAAACCCCCAAGCTGACCACCACACAGCAGGTGAGGAGGCGGGCTGCAGACAGGCAGGGCCTCTGTGAAGACTGTGTGCGGAGAACAAGTCATGTGGATGACAGACGAGTTGGAACCCAAAGACCCTGAGCTGGCCTTCATCCCAGAAGACGCGGTAGAGACCTCCGATCTCTGAGGAGCAGCAACAATAAAGACTTGACAGCAACCAGGAAGCCCGAGAGAAACCAGGCACCTCACGGAGTCGTGGTTCAAACCTGACGCAGGCTCTGTGCCTGAAGGTGGTGGGCAGATCACCAAGTGGAGGGAAGAATCCATCCCCCGGGGACCCCTGTCGTCCGAGCGCCCGGGGTTTCCCTACATGGCCTTTTATGTCCTTCCCTGGGCGCCCCATCCCGGAGCTGGCTTCTGCACGGGTAACGTTGGCAACGTCGTGATGCCCTCACACTGGGTCAGTGCATTTTCAGAATTAACCCAAAGCACAGGACACTTAGCAACGGTGGCTTCAGTCTCCTTATACCACAAACACGCCAGCCTGACAGGAATCAGAGGCGGCGAGCCCGTCTGTGCGCACTATCTCCTTGTTTCCTGTAGTCGGGACCCCACAGACTTTGTCTTGAGATGCTACATCGAGAAATGGATTCAAGTCACTCTTTTCAAGCATAAATCAAACCCTTGGAAAAGCCTTCTCATTTTACAAGTCAAAAACCCAGAAGTAGAGGGTCAGGAAGAAAGGAAGGTCCTAAAACACTAAATTCTCTCTTCCCTCCAGCGGAGTTAATAGGACGCTCTCTGAGGTCCATCGATCAGGAATTGACATCTGCCGTCCTGACAGTTAGGTTTGTGAGCTGGTAACCCGACGACCAAGCGCAGACACTGTTAATTGCAGGGGCAAACCTCAAGGAACAAGGAACCTTCCGCTCACCGTCTGCTCTGGTCTACTGCTTGGATCTTCAAGCATGAGCTCGTGTCCTTCGCAGGAGAACGTGTCTCTGTGGAGGGTGTTGGAGGGATTGCTGCTGCACAGCGAAAACTCAAGGCCAAGCTGACCACTAGTGACCACTGCGTACTGCTGTGTCCCTGGCTGGTGCCAGGCCTGGGAGAAGAGTAGCCAGGAGCGAGCCGGATGCGCGGGGGTAACAGGGGGGCTCCTGCCCCATGGGGCCACTGCGGGAGACCAGCAGTTTTGCCGGGTGCCCACAGCAAGAGAAGCAGGCCGTTCCTGGACACGGCAGCCCCAGGCCGCACGGGAGTGAGCACGCCCCCTGGAGAGCCCACACGGCATCACCTCGGGAGAAAACGCGCGATGGGCAGGTGCGGCACCAAGGCCGGGCCGGGCTGTCTGAGGCAGGTGGCGGCGGGGAAGCAGAGGTAGGCCGCCTGGGACCCGGCAGAGGCCGGCGGGCAGGGAAGCTTTCGCATCAGGCGAGGGCGTGGAGCTCCGATTCCTGAGATCTGCCCGGTCCCAGCCTCGTGCCCCCCAGCCAGCTGCCTAACCCGAGGGCAGCTTCGTGCCCTCACCTGCAGGGTCGGGTGAGGACAGCCCCTCCCCCAAGCCGCTGCGGTGAAGACTAAGGTCTAAACACTGAAACCATGGTTTCTCAGTTCGGCAGTTTCCCGTAAAGCTACGCCCACCCTGACCACAGCAGCCAGCAAGCCCCCCCCCCCCCGGGCTCTGACCTCAGCAGAGTGAAAAACACCATTTACACCACACCTGTGCGTGGGCGCTTTTAGCAGCTTGAGGACCGTCTCCAAAGCTGGAAACAACGCAGATACCCCCAAACCGGCAAACGGACCAATCCAATGGACGAAGGTCATACAACGGACCCCCACCCGGCGCTGAAGAGAGAGACAGGGCTCCTGGTCTCTGTGACCGCAGTGTCCCCCACAGGGACAGCTCGCCGGCTGGGGCTGGGGCGTCAGGAGGGCGGGACTGAGGGCTCCCCACGAAGGGGACTGGGGAGCTCTTGGCGACGATGGAATGTTCTGTCTTGATTGTGCCGCTGGCGGTTACATGAGCGCGTGTATTTGCCGGGACTCAGACGAAGCCCTAAAAAGATACACACGTCTCGATGAAGCTTACGGGGACCCCTCGCCCTTGCCGTGCCCCTGCTCGGTCCTCCTCCCGCGGAGCTTTGCAGGGCTTGTCCTGCACTGCGTTCAAGTCTCTGTCCAGAAGGCACTTCTGGAGAGAGCCTAGCTCCGGCCCTGTGCCCCGTGCCGTCCAGCGCAGTGGCCCTCATGTCACCGCTCACTGTCCCTTCGCACGGCTTCCAGGCTCTTCACGGTCTTATCGCTGTGTGACCTCCGTCATGGCAGCTCGTTTCCTCGTCCTCTCTTCCCGCTACGGCGTGGAGACCCCTCGGGTAACGCGTAGACCGTGCTAGGCGGGGTCTCGTCACGTAATGCTGTGAGTGACGCAGGAGGAAAGCTTACAGCAGAGCTGGGCGCAGGGACGGAAGTCCTTAAGTCGTGGCTCCACCACCATCATGCGCGTCTGTCACCCGTCCTGTTGGGGATGACGTGAGGCCACAGTCGCACGCGGCCCCGGCGGTGACCTAAGCAGGTCTCCCCTCTCTTCCAGCGGAAGGGCCGCACACATCGCAAGGGCTCAGCCAAAGCCAGGTCGTGTTGTTCTGAGTGTCCAGGCTAGGAAACCCCGGGGAGGACAGGGCAGGTGCGGGGCAGGCCAGCATGCTGCTGTGGCCACTCCCTATGATGGGGGGCCCGTCCTGGCCGCTGAGAGCTCAGCCCAGCCAAGGGGACGGGGTGTGGGCATCTCCTGATTGTTGTCCCGCCTGGTGGCAGCCCAGAAGCCCCAGAGCTCCTTCTGTCCAGGCTGGGCCTCCGTGCATGCCCTGCACCACACACACGGGGACGCCTCCAGTGACAGATAAGAACTCTGGTCCCAGAAAGTTGACAGCCTGCCCTTCAGGCAGTTTTGGTCCCAGGCTGGGCGGGGGAGGGGTGGTGTCCGTGATGGGAGACAGATGGGGGGATCCAGCCCTCCGACTCGCCCCAGGGTCGCCCAGGGCACCTGTGTGGACACCCCGAGACTTGAGGTCAAAACACGTAATACTCCGGGATCTACTGCTCCACATTTCTACTGGTTTATTGTCTGCGGTTAAGGTCGTATGTCGAGATCGTAAGGTCGTATGTTGAGAAATGCTAAGAAAATCACGGGGAGCCGAATGGCGGTGACCCCGGAGGCCCAGGAGAAGGCCCCGTCAGTTCCTCCAGGTCTTTTGGGATGAAGCCAGAGGCCCGTCCTGCAGTCTGCTGGCAGCCGCGGGTTCCCTTCACCTGTCGGCTAGCAGAGGCTCGAGCAGCTGGTAAAACGTTACCGCAGGTGTGTCTGTGAGGACGTTTCCAGAAGAAATCAGCGCCTGGGTCAGGAGACTGTGTAACAATCCCCCTCCCCAGGGCAGGTGGCATTGCCGATGGGTTGAGGCCCCAGTAGAACAACATGGTGGAGAAAAGGCAGATCCACCCCTGCCTGGGCGGGCCGTCCGCCTTCTCCCCGGGGGATGGCAGCTTCTCGGGTCCTCTCCCGCCGTCAGCGGGTGCTGCTGCGGGACTCCTTGCTCATGCCGGGAAAGATCCTGGTGTCCACCGCCCTCTTCCAACAAAACAAACATTCTAAGGGATTTCTGCATTTTTTATGAACACCTAAACCCAGCATAGTGCTTTGTTGTGGTAATTCCTGTCTTTCGCACTGAACTCTCTCTCCAGCAGTGGACAAGTACACCGAGGGCCTGGCCACAACCTCCCCCCACCGTCCTCCCTCGGTCCCTTAGGCAGTTCCTCCGGGGCCGGCTGTCTGTGAGGTTTTTGAGAACACTCTCAGCTGCTTGTAACCTCAGCTACACCTGAAGTTCTCGAATTCTGTCACCTGCTGATTTCGTGCCCCTTGTCTGTATCCCCTGATCAAAACCCAGTAAAATCCCGAAAGAGGCCCAAATATAGGTAAGCACAGGGGAGCTAGGTCCAAGGTCAGGGTCCAGGGAGGAGGAACCCCATCTTTAAGCGGCTCATGAAAGCTTCCTTTAAGGAGAGGAGAGTAGGCCAGACCGTGTGGGGAAGGCTGGCGGGACCACCAGACACTCTGCAGACTCCGTCCACCCTGGGGCTGGGGCCACGCTCATGAGGTCACCAGCTTCAGAAGGAAAGGGCTCTCCAGTTCCTGTCCTTCACACAAGGCCCTTGAGAGCTAGTAACCCTGTGTGGTGGGGACGGATCGCACTGGCCACCAGCGCCAGGACGCAGACACACAACAGGCGCAAGGTTCACAAGGTCCACAGCAGGATGCACGTGGCGGCTGCATGGCCAGTGCGTGAGGCAGGCCATCAGGGTCCCAGAGGCAGGCTCGGTCACCAACAAGGTTTTCTAGAAGGGCCAGCAACACTAAGCACACAACGGAGCCCAGAGCAAGAATTTTCTCACAACAAGTGCTAAATGAGAGGCAGCTTGACAAAAATGCACTCCAAGCAAATACCTAACAGTTGAAACTGCCCATTTCAAAGCCTGGCTCTGGGTCACTGAGCCCCTGACAGATGCAGGCAGTGTTCCCTCACAGGCACCTGTCACCCCGGGCCCTCATCAACCCTCCCACCGCTGCCTGTCTTGGAGAGAGGCCACTTGCAAAAGACATACCAAACACTGAAACGAAAGCACCTAATCATCAAATCCTGCCACGTGGGCTCGGAGACGGCCAGCGCCACAGCCCCCGGCACTGCTGGGGTGGGCGGGGGGACACCAGCTCGGACCCTCCAGGGCCCGTTGTGGGTGAGCCTCTCAGGGAAAGGTAATGACCTTTTCCCCAAAGGCAACGTCACCCTTTTGATACTGTACGTCACAGTTTCTGAAGACTCACAGGCTGCCCACGTGGAGACAGAAGACTTTCACGGTGTATTTGTAGAGTATTCTACATTTTATTCTTTGCGAAAAGCTGTTCTCGCAGGACTGCCGACCTAGATAATACGGTGAGTCGTCTCAAACCCAAAACCCTGAAGACAAATGACAAGACGTGGCCTCAGCCTGACAAATGAATTTGGGGACACTTCAGTCCATGGAGAACGAATTCCTTCTGACCCTACAGCCAGACCGGAGCTGCTCCGGCCTGCCAGCTACACATCATTGCAGAAGAGCCCTTGGGAATGAGAATGGCCTGGGCCCTGGGGTCATGTATCAGCGTCTGTGGGGGCATCAGCCTGCCTCGGCACACAGGAAGGTGGCTGCTGTCCCAGCGGGTGCACAGTCTACCCCCCTGGGCTGTTCCCCTCCATCTGTGAACACTCCGCAGGGAAGGACGGGTGTAACAGGACTGAGCAACAGGGACTCACTGTCAAAGCCCAGAGAGAGAGCCATTGGGTAGGGTGGACGCGGGAGGCTCTGCGTTCCTCACCCGGCCTCTCCCTGGTCCTCAGGACAACCGTCCATGTGGTGACAAGCTTGCCCCCGCTGTGCCCCCCATGGAGAAGCTGGGTCCAGAGCCCTTCGGAGGGAATATGCATGGTCTCCTTCCAGCTAGGGCCAAGAGGGGAACAGAGTTCAGGAGGCAGCACCCCCTCTTGGAGTCACCTGTTTTGTCAGTCATGATGGTGGAAAGGAGACCTGGTTGTAACAGGTTAGAGTTCCCTTAAAGCAAGGCACACACCCATTTCTCTACCTCGTCTGGGTGGGAGTGCCAGTGCCCAGGCTGAAGATGAGGAAGGCTGCCAGAGTGTGGGTACAATTCCCGGACGTGTAGCCGGAGTGCTCTCGCCCCCTGACATCACTGGGCGTTGCCTACCCTGGGGACCCCAAGTCCCGTTCACCCTAGGGCCAGCTTCTGTGGCGGCTGGGAGCCTGGGCCCGTCCCTGCCCCTGCCTCACAGGCACCCTGAGAATCTGCTCGGATGCTGCCTAAACACGTCTAGTGGCAGGGCGCTTGTTACCTAAAACATCAGACGAGAGAGTCCAGACCAGCTGTCTGCATTGAGAGACCCCTATAATCCTTAGCAGTGCCTTCCTGGAAACGTCCCCTAAAAGGCACACGATGCGCACTTCTCTCTGTGTAATTGCTGGCAGCTGGAGAGCCACAGTGTGGCACAGGGGAGACGAGGGACTGCCCACTCCATCCCAAGAGGGCTGACTGTATCCAGGAGGAGGAGGTTTCGGGAAACCGGTCTGTGGGGCTGCAGTTCCACCCTCTGCCACTGGGTGTCGCTGACGGTCTGGGCACAGACCGCGGTGCCGGACTCCCGGGTGCTCTCTAAACTCCCCCGCCCACCAGGAACTCCGGTTTGGGGTTTTGGGGGTTTGGGGGGCTTTTTTTTTCCTTTTCTTTTCTTTTCAGCGTTAACAGTATTCATTATTTTTGCACCACACCCAGTGCTCCATGCAATCCGTGCCCTCTATAATACTCACCACCTGGCTCCCCCCACCCCCCCCCCCCCCCGCCCTTTCAAACCCCTCAGGTTGTTTTCCAGAGTCCATAGTCTCTCATGGTTCACCTCCCCTTCCAATTTCCCCCAACTCCCTTCTGCTCTCTAACTCCCCATGTCCTCCATGCTATTCCTTATGCTCCACAAATAAGTGAAACCATATGATAATTGACTCTCTCTGCTTGACTTATTTCACTCAGCATAATCTCTTCCAGTCCTGTCCATGTTGCTACAAAAGTTGGATATTCGTCCTTTCTGATGGAGGCATAATACTCCATAGTGTATATGGACCACATCTTCCTTATCCATTCGTCCATTGAAGGGCATCTTGGTTCTTTCCACAGTTTGGTGACCGTGGCCATTGCTGCTATAAACATTGGGGTACAGATGGCCCTTCTTTTCACTACATCTGTATCTCTGGGGTAAATACCCAGGAGTGCAATTTCAGGGTCATAGGGAAGCTCTATTTTTAATTTCTTGAGGAATTTCCACACTGTTTTCCAAGGTGGCTGCACCAACTTGCATTCCACCAACAGTGTAAGAGGGTTCCCCTTTCTCCACATCCTCTCCAACACATATTGTTTCCTGTCTTGCTAATTTTGGCCATTCTAACTGGTGCAAGGTGGTATCTCAATGTGGTTTTATTTGAATCTCCCTGATGGCTAGTGATGATGAACATTTTTTCATGTGTCTGATAGCCATTTGTATGTCTTCATTGGAGAAGTGTCTGTTCATATCTTCTGCCCATTTCTTTATATGATTGTTTTGTGTGTGTTGAGTTTGAAGAGTTCTTTATAGATTCTGGATATCAACCTTTTGTCTGTAATGTCATTTGCAAATATCTTCCTTCATTCCATGGGTTGCCTCTTTGTTTTGTTGACTGTTTCCTTTGCTGTGCAGAAGCTTTTGATCTTGATGAAGTCCCAAAAGTTCATTTTCGCTTTTTTTTCTTTTGCCTTTGGAAACATATTTTGAAAGAAGTTGCTGTGGCTGGTATCGAAGAGGTTACTGCCTATGTTCTCCTCTAGGAGTCTGATGGATTCCTGTCTCATGTTGAGGTCTTTTATCCATTTTGAGTTTATCTTTGTGTACTAGCAACAGCAATCAGACAACAAAGAGAAATAAAAGGTATCCACATTGGCAATGAAGAAGTCAAACTCTCTCTCTTCGCAGATGACATGATACTTTATATGGAAAACCCAAAAGATTCCACCCCAAAACTACTAGATATCATACAGCAATTCAGTAACATGGCAGGATACAAAGTCAATGTACAGAAATCAGTGGCTTTCTTATACACTAACAATGAAAATACAGAAAGGGAAATTAGAGAATCAATTCCATTTACTATAGCACCAAGAACCATAAGATACCTGGGAATAAACCTAACCAAAGAGGTAAAGGATCCGTACTTGAGGAACTACGGGACACTCGTGAAAGAAATTGAAGAAGACACAGAAAGATGGAAGACCATTCCATGCTCTTGGATCAGAAGAAAAAGCATTGTTAAAATGTCTATACTGCTTAGAGCAATCTATACTTTTAATGTCATTCTGATCAAAATTCCACTGGTATTTTTCAAAGAGCTGGAGCAAATAATCCTAAAATTTTTATTGAATCAGAAGAGACCCCGAATCGCTAAGGAAATGTTGAAAAACAAAAACAAAACTGGGGGTATCATGTTACCTGATTTCAAGCTTTACTACAAAGCTGTGGTCACTAAGACAGCATGGTACTGGCATAAAAACAGACACATAGACCAGTGGAACAGAGTAGAGAGCCCAGATATTGACCCTCAACTCTATGGTCAAATAATCTTCGACAAAACAGGAAAAAATATACAGTGGGAAAAAGACAGTCTCTTCAATAAATGCTGCTGGAAAACTGGACAGCTATATGCAGAAGAATGAAATTCTACCATTCTCTTACACCGTACACAAGGAACTCAGTTTTGAGTATATTAACTTTATTGCCACATTACTCAAAGGTATGCAAATACAAAATTCATACACCTTATGCTTCTCGAATAACAACAAAAGTTTAAAGTATAAAACTGGAAACAGAACAACACAATTCAAGCTAATGTTAATTTCATGTGCGTGATGTTCCCCTGCTGGAAATAAGACGGTGATTCGGAATTTAATGGGACTCACGGGCATTCATGTTTTCTGGTCCACTGGTTACATTTTAAACCGTCTACTCATTCTGCGGTGACCCGCTATATCCGAGAACGTACACTCACACTAACTCAGTTCATTCCTCTCCCACTTTACATGCCCTCGTGGTACAGATTCACTAAAACGCTGATTAGCTTCGTGGTATTCTCCAGAGAGAGCGATGTAAGTACTGCTAATGCCTTCCTCGTGTTCTGGTCAGACCTTGGCGAGCAGGAACTACCAGGTCCCTCCAACCTGTCTGCTCCCCCTTGAGGTGTGGCCTGGACCTAGATGTTCTACTGCTTTGCCCCTCTCATGGCAGCCCTTGTGGTCTCAGGGTCCCACCACAGACACCTCCACCAGCCTTTGCGTTAGAGACCGCTGACCTCAGAACCGTGACCCGCTGCAACTGGTGTCACCTGTGAGGCCAAGCATCTGGGTTCCCCTCCCAGTGGGCTCAGCTCAACTGTGCAGCCTCAGCTCTGGGCCTCATGGTGCAGGGTCTCAAAGTGGCCTTTGCAGAAGACCATCGAGTGCTGGACAGCAACTAGGAAGCTGGGGTTTTGTGAGGGCACCTCTGTCCCCTAGCCTCTGAAGTTAACATAGGAAAGGTGCCCCATCAGCTCACCTGAGCAACCAGTTCCTTCCTGTGGTGCTACTGTACATGACAAGACATGTGAGGGTGTGGCTGGGCGTCTGCTGATAATGATTCCCAAATAGCCCACTGTGGCTTCAACATTCCTGCCACTGCTCTGCCATGGTTGGTGCTCTGCCCAGACACCAATAAGCATCTCAAGTGTGGGGAATTCTTGATTCTAAATGACACAACTCTTAGCCCTATGGAAGCTTAGATACCCTGCTATGATTTTTCTCTGATAAAAAAATGAAGAAGTAAATTGTGTAACTTCTGCAAAGCTCTTCATCCTCACCCAACAATTCTCCCAGAAAGGTTTGCAAAAACCTGTGTTTGCCAGCACATTGTTTTCTCCAAGCTCTGCTCCTAGAGATAATACCAATGGTGCCAGTACCCCCAGGACCATGCAAAAATGAACGTACACACACATATCCAAGGGGCACTGCTGTCACCGTGGGACAGAGCCAGCTCATAAGGCCAGGCTACCGGCCTGAGATGCAGGTGTTCCTAGCAAATTCAGAGCAAATCCACAGAGAGTAAACGTGTACTATTTCCCATCTAAACCCACCTGTTACAACAACTGAGTGGCCACACAGACATCCACATCTGACCCCACTACATGGTCCTAAAAGGAAGATCCCAACTGAAAGGGGAGGCACAGTTTCACTCAATATCCGAAGGCAAACAGCAGACCAGACTGTCCCCAAGAAGTAAAAATCCTCAATGAGAGGATTTTTAATAAAGAGATGTAGGAAAGTTGTTTTTTTTCCTCTGGGAAACACAAGAAGATCTTGTTTATGCTTAAAATTGGTGACCTCTACTGTATGTATTTCACATCTCAATAAAAAAGTCATCCATGAGAGATGAGCGCTGCTCCCCTGCCTCAGCGCCCTTCCCCTGCCCTTCCCTCTGGCAGCTCCGCACAGCTGGATTGGCCTCCAGAGTCCTCTGCTCGGTGGTGGGACCATTTGCTCTTCGTAATGAAGGACGGGTGCTTCTGTTTCTTTAATCCATGGGTCTCTCTACAGACGGATGCTCCGTGAGCGGCTGTCAGCTCATCGCTGGTTGAGTTCCGGTCCTTCCACTTAGTGGAGGATGGCTCACTTCTGGGTCAGTCCCCACCACAGTCTGATGGTCCTGGAGCTCGGGGCTTCTAAGCCGGTCTCAGGGACTCACAAGTTCTGTTTGCCTTGAAGGATGTGTATGTTTACACATTTATTCGAATGTGCACCGTGAGGCAGCCACCATCACAATCGAGATGGAGAACACTTCCATCACTCCAAAAAGGGTGCCTTTTTCAATCAATCTCCCTCCCTCTGCCTCCGCCTGGATTCGAGCAACATGGGTCTGTTTTTTGACACTATAGTCCAGTCTTGTCTAGAAATTTATGTAAATGGAGTGACCCGGTCTGACTCCTTCCACTGAGCGCAGTGCCACGGAGACCACCCCCCCCCCACGGTTCTGGGTGTGTTTGTGGCTCAATAACACTGCACCACAGCGAGGTTATCCATTCACCACAGACAGACGTTTGGGTCGGTTCCCAACCCGAGCCGTTATGAAAGCAGACATGAGGAACATGCGTGTCCTTGTGTGGGCATGTTTGCTTGGGGCTGGGACAAGGGTGAGGCAAGGAGAGCACTGGGGACAGAATTTAAGGAGGCGTCCGCGCTCGGGGCCTGTAAGAGCAGCTCTGGGGGGTGAATCTCCCTCCCTGGGCATGTCTCGTCTCATACAGTCGCACCCTCGGCGTTTATCTCTTCAGGAATGGGACTGTGACATCCACAGCTGAGAGTGGGATGCTGGGTCATACAGTCAGTGGACATTTAAAATTATACAAGGGGCGCCTGGGTGGCTCAGTGGGTTAAAGCCTCTGCCTTTGGCTCAGGTCATGATCCCAGGGTCCTGGGATCGATCCCTGCCTCAGACTCTCTGCTCAGCGGGGAACCTGCTTCCCTTCCTCTCTCTCTGCCTGCCTCTCTGCCTACTTGTGATCTTTGTCTGTCAGATAAATAAATAAAATCTTTTTAAAAATTTTTAAGAAATTATACAAAACTGCCCGACCAGTCCCCAGGATGCACACACCACTTCTAGAACCTTCTGCAACACATGGGAATTCTGGTGGCTGCACCTGCTCATCAACACATGGGGCTGTTCCAGTCTTCCCGTGCTGGCCCTCATAGGGCTGTGCAGCTGTATCTCACTGTGACCCTAATCCATGTTTCCCCAGTGATTCCTGATGCTAAGCGTTTTCCACATTTCAAGTAACTTGTCCACCCCTCAGCGGAAGTGTCCACTCATCATTTGCTCACTTTTGAGAGTCTAGTCCTCCTACCGTGTCTTATTCGGAGAGTTCTCCATAGGTTCTCCATAGAAGCCATGCATCAGATCCATGTTTTGCAAGTATTTTCTCTGGCTCTGCATCCTCCCTTATGATGTCCTTTCTTGGTTTGAGTAAGTCATGTTCTAGGCGTAGTTTCCTGGGAGTTTAATTCATAGCGTTGAGTTTTGTCAGATGCTTTTTCGGGCTTATTGAGATGATTAAAGGTAATACAGGGAGCTACACTACACGATTTTGAGGGTTCAGTCAACCCTGCCTTCCCGGCATGATCCCACATGCTCAGAATCCAGTATTCATTTAATATATTGCAGAAGCCAATTTTCTGATATCTTGGTAAGGAAGTTTGTGTCTGTGTTCATGAGGAATACTGGTTAGTTCCCTTATTTTCTTGTTTTATCTTTGTTTGGTATCTAAATCATGTTAGCCTGATACAATGAGTTAGAAAGTGTTTTTCTCATCTATTTTCTCAAGGCACTTTTGTAGAATTGGTGGTTATTTCTGCTTTTTGTTTTGAGTGGACTTCACCAAGGAAGCCACATAGGCCTAAAATTTCTTTGTGTGAAGATTTTTAACCATAGACTTAACTTCTTTAGCAGATATAGGGCTACTCAAATGATCTATTTCCTCCTCTGTAAGCTTTGCTAATTCGTGTCTTTCAAGGAACTTGTCTATATTACCAACATCATCAAATTTATTGATAAGAGTTGTTTGTGATATTTCCTTATTGTTACTTTAATGTGTGTTGTAACTTTAGTAATGTTCTCTCTCTTCTGATGTTGATAATTTGTGTCCTCTCTCCATTTTTTCCTTATTGTTTAGCTGGATGTTTAATGTTTTTTATCATATTTTTAAAGAATCAGTACTTGATGTGGTGGATTTTTCCTCCACTGTTTTTCTCTGCTTTGTATTTCATTGACTTCAGTTCTTTTCTGTATTTTCTTTATTCTGCTTACTTTGGATCTACTTTGCTCTTTTCTAACCTGTTTTTCTAACCTACTTTTCTAACCTGTTAAGGTGGAATCTTACATGATGAAACTTTCTTACTCTCTTAAATCAGCAGGTAATACTTGACTATTTCAGTTACATCCCCAAATTTTTAGATTTAATTGTTGTGTCTTTATTGTTATGTACTTTGAAAATATTTTTTAACTTCCTCAGTGATTTCTTCTTTGACCCCATAGGTCATCAAAGTTTGTTGTCTAATTTCCAGTTATTTGGGGACTTTTAAAAAGATGTTTTGCATTTTTTACTTCTAACTTAATTACGTTGTGTTAAAAAATATTTCTGTAATGTTTAAATGTTTCAAAAACTATTGCAGTTTATTTTATGGCTGAGAATATGGTCTTTCTTGATGAGCATTTTATATGTGCCCTTGGAAGGTCATGTACTCTGTCGCAGTTGGATGTCATGTTCTGTAAATGTCAGTTAGGTCAAAGATGTCAGCACGCCAATCAGATCACCTATATTCTTCCTGACATTTTAGTGTCTAATTGTTCTATCTGTTTCTGGAAAAGATGTATCAGAGTTTTCAAAATAATGCTATTTTTTTGCTTTAAACAATCATGACTTTTTTAAAAATTCAGGAGAAAGAAACCAAAATTATGTATAATCTTTTATGTGTATTTACATTTTTCCCATTTCCAGTGTCACTGGTTGTTCCTGCTGATCTGAGCTGTCCTCTTGAGTCATCTCCCCTCAGACTGCTGGAGTCTCTGGAATTAACGTGTGAAGATATGCTGGCATCAAATTTCCCCCTTGTTGTTTATCTGAAAATGACTTTAGTCTTTTGTTTTTGAAGGAGTTCTTGCAAATTTTTTAGATTTCAAATGACATTTTTTTCCCTTCAGTACTTCGGATGATCATTCCAATGTCTTTATGTGTGTATAATTTCTGATGAAAAGTCAGCCGTTATCACTGATCCCTCGTAGGCACCACGTAATTTTCCTGTGGCTGCTGGCCACAGGTCTCTCCTCTGGTTTTGAGCAGTTCAACTATAATGTGACAAAGGGCCATCTTCTTGGAGCTTCCTGGATTTGAAAATTAACGTTTTCTATCAAATTTTGGACACCTTTTAATCTTTTTTTTTTTTAATTTATTTCTTCAAATATGTTTGCTGCCTTCTTGTCTCTCCTTTTCTGGTATTCCAATCACACATATGTGATTTATTCATAGTGTGCCATAGGTCTTTGAAGCTCTGTTCAGTTTTATACAGTGTTCATTCTCACTTTCACTTAAGAAGAGCAGTCTCTATTGGTCTATCATTTAGTTAATGAATTTTCTCTTTTGTTGTACCTAATATGCTTATAAACAAATCAAAAAATATTTTTAATTTCAGTTATTGTACTTTTGAATTCCATAATTTCCACCTTAATTCTTTTTTTTTTTACAATTTCTATTTTTCCATTGAGAAACCCTGTGTGTTCATTCATTGATAGCATATTTTCCTTCCATTCTTTGAATATATTTGTACTTCATTTAAAATTTTTGTCTGCTAAATCAAACATCTGAGCCCCTTTGAAATTTTATAGATTGTGTTTTTTCACTGAATGTGTATCACATTTACTGTTTTTTTGCACATACTTCTGGGGAAAAAAGTTTACTCATTGTAAATAATGTATCGTAGCACTTGTGGATTCTGCCATGTTCTTCTGAAGGTGATTGCTCTTCTAATAGGCAGTTAATTTGCTTAACTTGAGACTGGACGTGTTGTTACCCATGCAGTATACAGCTGCCCAATATCTGCTCTTATGACTCTCATTGTTGCTTTTTTAGCCTAGAAGACTTGGTGAGTCTGCAAAATGGGCAGCCAGCCAGGATTCAAGCAGAGATGGCTTTGCCCTCTCCATGCTTTTCTTATGTTTAGATATCCCCTAATTTTGCCAGTGTCTCTTCCAGATTTAGACTCTGTTCTTTAACATTTCAAGCCTGTCTGGCTTCAGCTTTTTACCATCAAGCTGCACACCATTAGGGAATAAATTCAGTAAACAAAACAAATAAACAAACAAACAAAACACCTCTCAGGTCTGGTTCTTCATGGCTGTCTGTCCATAGTATGTCTCTCTCTGCTGTATACTGGGTTTTTTTTATTTCCAAGGTCCCTACGGTCTCCTTCTCATGTGTATACTTGAGCTGCCAACCAAGAGTTTTAGAGACTTTATTTTCTGCATTTGGATCTCAATCCCTCTAGATTCTTACATGTCAAATTTTTCCTTTAATTTGGAAACCCTGAGCTCTGGCCTTTGGTAACTTTGGCTGGCAAGATTGTGCTATCTTTCGAAGTTTTGTTCCATAACCAGAGCTGGGTAAGAGGTGGCAAGGGGAGGGCCAGGCAGTGACATTAGCTACAGTCTTCCCTTCCAATCTTTCACAACTGCCCAGCCAAAGTTCCTGATCAGGGGCTCTGAAAAAGCAGAAACACAGAGAATCCAGGTAAATCTGCTGCCAAAACATAAGGGGCCTCCCCTGCTCTTCCTCCTGCTGCTGCCCCTGATGTCCCTGCCCTCTGCTGAGTTACCTTGTGAAGTGGTGACCTCCTCTCCTCACCCCAGTTTGGAGCTCTCTGTGTGCTCTGTTCTCAAAGCTGAGCTGAGTAGCAGCAGGAGAGGAGCTTCTGATACCTGTGACTGCTGAGCGACCTGTCCTTTCTCCCAAAGTGGAACCTTCTAGAAAATTTAGTTCTGGACTAGATGGGCCCCTTTTTGGATAGATTCAGCTTAAGTTTGGATCTGTAGGGAACTAGCTGTAAGACATCAGGCATTACTTAATCTTCTGACCTTCAGTTTTCTCCTAATATCCTATAATAATGTCTGCCTATTTAGAACAGTGTTAAAGCTTAAATGGAAGAAAAGCAATCAGCCTAGAGTCAGGCACATGGCAATGCTCAAGAAATATGATCTCTTACTACAATTATGTTGGAGATAAAGTTGGATGCATTGGACTATGAAACACTGTCTTACATCAAACCCAGGCACTGTCCTGGTTAGGGAGGCTAGATCAGACAATCTACATAACCTGCCACAACTTCAGTTTTTCTGAAAATACGAACGACATCACCCGCCTCATACTAGGTGCAAGGACAAAATGACATACAAAACATACAATACATACAAAACACTTAAAACGGGGCTTGGTACATAACAAGACCTAATAAATGTTACCTATTGTTAATGTCAGTCCTCCAAAAACTCTGCAAGGCTTTATCATCCCATATCGTTGCTGAGGAAACAAAGATCTAAAAATTGAGAAACTAGTCCCAGGCCACCCAGACAGTCACTGGTGAGCCAGGACTTCCGTGAAGAGCAAACACACCAGTCCACGCTGCCTTCCTCAGCTGCAGGAGGACACAAAGCTGTCTGGTTCCACAGCCCTCTGTGCCTGAAGGATAATACTTCCTACACTGCGACCTTCCCTGTGGTGACTCCCTCCAGGGCAACTGCCCTGTCTTACTCCTCCCTCAAGAACCAGCACCTGATGTCAGCCCAGCCCTGGCAGGTGCAATTGACCTGAAATGAAACAAGGTGCCCGGGCTGGAGCTCCAGAGGACGTAGGGCTTCCTTTGACCTGTGTCCTGGGTGTCAGAGGAGAGAGGCAAAGATGACTCCACTCCGGGGACCGAGTCTGGACCAGCAGGAGGGAGACGGGGCTGACGGCACAGAAGGGAAGTTGGGAGAAGCTGCTGGCTTGGGTCAGAGAGGAAAGTGGGGGAAGGGAACATGCAAAGGTCAGGTTGAGACAGGTGGAGATGGAGAGACAAGGGCCACATGCCTGGGCTTCCAGGCTATGAAAATCCACTGATGGCTCCCTCCCCCGAACCCATGGACTGGCTTGTGACCTGGCCTCGAGGTCCCTGCCCTGGACTTGCTCTTACAGGAGAGACCGGAGACACACCCAGGAAACCACAGAACTTAGGACACATGCACAGCCACCTGTCAACACCCAGGAAAGGAAAGGGAGTCCGATCACTGAGGATGAGGAGCTCTGGATAGGGGACAGGGAGGGTCTGTTTGGAGAGCTTGCTGGTGAAGGAGGGGGGCGGAGAGGCTCAGCTTTGGCCAGGATGGGCAGCTGGCTGCCAAGGAGGAGGAGAGAATCCGGGGATGATAGTCTGTGAAGGAAGATGAGGCTTCCTGCCTGAGGCTGGGATGCTGCGCCTGGTCCCCTCACCTGTCCACAGGACTTGCTGGAGGAAGAGACCATCACAGCTGTCTTGAGGGGGCCCAGAACGAGATCTCCAGGGAAACAGGACAAGAATAACCATTGTGGTGCACCCTTCCAGCTCAGCCGCCTTCTCTCCCTGTGGGGGCTTTGCTTTCTGCCTTGAGGACACCCCGCACTCCCACGGCCTCCACCCTCCATCCTCCAACTCTGCACCGGGCAGACGTGGGGAGGAGGGATCTCCAGCTCCCAGCAAGGGCTGCCGGCTGGCCCCGCAGCTGTCCACGCCCTCACCTTGGCCCATCATCACATTCCCTTCCTCCTCTCTCTTCCCCCCGGGGTGGGCAGGGCCAGCTCTGGCCCGACGGACAAGTCAGGCATCCCTGCCTGTGTCCCAGCCCCCACCACCCCCTCCTCCCGGCTCTGACCCTCTCCCCCCAGCTGGCTGGGAGCCATATCACCCTGATGTGTAGGAAGTAAAAGCCTGGATGAGGCCACCTCTCTCTCCCTCTTGGGCTGCTGGCCCTGGGCTATCCCCGGTATCTCCCAGGATGCTCTCCGACCACACACCCTCCCGCCCGCCACCTGGTGCACCTCAGCTCCACCCTCTGCCCCCACCCCCTCTGGCCTGCCATCAGGGAGGCACAGCAGTTCCCTGGTCCAGGCCAGGCCAGCTGTGAGTCCCTGGGGGACAGGGGCAGTTCTGTCTCTGGGATTTCCCCAGCCTGCACCAGCAGGAAGTCTGCATGGAGAGAGAAACCTTATGCTTGGCTGCAGGCCAAAGTTCAGACCAGGAGCCTGTTGCTCTGGACAGCTGGGGACTCCCAGTGTCTTAGGAGCCCAGAGGTGTGGGGCAGGAGAGAGTGCTGGAGGGTATGGGACCCCATGTTGACCCCTGCCCCATCCCCCTGTCCTATCTGACCCTGCCCTCAACTGTCCAGCAGGGGGTTGGGGGCTCTGTGGGCTGTCTCTCCTCTCCCAGCATGCTCTGGGAGCCAGGCGTGTGCTTCAGGTGGGTGTGGCCAGAGCCCAGAGTATAAAAAAGGCCTGTGTGGCAGCACCACCCTCCCCACCCTCAAGGGAACCCCTGTGTCCCAGAGCAGAGCAGGTGGGTGGGCATCCTCCACTCAGGTCTCATCCTGAGTCACCCAGGATTTGGGAGCATGAAAGGAGGGTACCTGGCAGCTGGACCAGTCTCACCTGGTCCCCTGAATTTAGCTGGATATCTACCAAACCATTCTGAACACCCATGAAATCAGCCTGAGATGTAAGAGTATATATCTGGATCTCCACAAGGAGAAAAGTGACTGCTTTTTGCAAGGGAGGATATGCGGAGTCATGAATCTGCGCAGAGATATTGGAAGATAAACAGGAGGGGGAGGGAGCCTCCATAAGTGGGATCCCAGAAAGGGATATAACACAGGAGCGCACTCTCAGAACCCTCAGAAATCTGCTCTAGGAGGGACATCCTTCTCTGAAAGGGGCTCTGGAGAAGAAAAAGCAGGATTCTAGGTAGAGCACTGTGGCTTCAGGGTAGGAGGGACCACAGAGCAAAAGGAGGTTTCCAAAGTGGTAGAAAGTGCAAGCAGTGGAGCCAGGAAACAGGTTATGGTCAGTGAGCCCAGGAAGGGACTCTCAGCTTGGATCTCCATAGACCACGACCTGGGCCAGTTGATAACTGCTCTTTCTTTGAACTGCCTGAAAAGAAATCTGGAAACTGTGCCCCAAAAAGGGCAAAAACTTGCCATGGCAGCAAACCAGAAAGGGCTTTAGAGGCACCAAGACATGATCCAGGAACTCTGGGTGCATGGGAGCCAGTAGCTGCTCAAGACTTGAGAATCACAAAAGGCAGCAGCACCCCCGGGTCCCTGGGATTGTCCCCGAGAGAGTTTCTGTGGACACACTTCATGGGAGGCTGCAGTTTTCAGCAGTGCATGCAGAGTGGAGACTGTATGTCCTGGAGGGTTAATTAAAAGGCAGACTTTGAATTTTCTGCTCTGTGCCAGAGGTTTCACTGCAATCACTTTTGCTTTGATCCTCTGAAGAGGAGAAAAAAGTAACCAGGGAACAAAAACCACACAGAAGACCAGTTTCCCCTGAGCCCATACTCTAGACAGGGGGTAGGGCAACTCTGCACACACAAGGCTACCTGAGAAACCACAGGCAGGCTTCTCCCCAGAAGACAGGCTAGAATAAGAGCTGGACGACAATCCTGTGGCACTGTAAGACTGTAAAATCCCAATGTCAGGGGGAAATTACATACTGAGCTCCAGGTGTGGCCTCACCACTTGTTCATTTTTCAGATAAAATTTTCCTTTTCTTTTTTTTCTTGTTCTTATGCTTTTTCTCCTTTTTTTCCTTTTTGCTTTCTCATTTCAACTAGATGTTTATTATATCAACTTGTGTTTTGTACTAGCTTTTTAACTTGTATTTTTTCATTGCTATATTTTTATACATATATACATTATTGTAGTCCTTTTCTCACTATTCAATTATATATATATATTGGATATAGATATAGGTATAGAGATATACATAACTATTATTTTTCTTGTAATTTTGGGAATTTAGTGTCCTCTAACACACAGACCAAAATATACCCAGGAAAAACTGAAACTCCCTGGTTTGTCCACACTGAGAGATTATAGCCTTACTTTTATACCCCCCTTTTTTCAATTTTTAAAGTTTTGTTCTTGTTTTTCATTTTGGCTTTGTTTTTTTTTTTTTTTTGGTTTTGTTTTTTTGGTTTTTGTTTGTCTGTTTGTTTGTTTGTTTTGGTGGTGGCTTCTGATCACTTGGAATTTTGCTAGGGTGCATCTTGCTTGGGTTGTGGTTGATATTTTGGACTCTGCTTATTCATTCAACCAACCCTCAACAGAATGACTAGGAGTAAGAGCTCTCAACAAAGAAAAGAAACAGAGACAATGTCCTCTGCCACAGAACTAATGGATATTAGCAAGATGTCAGAGATAGAATTCAGAACAGCAATCATAATCAAGCTAGGCTTGAAAAAACATTAATGACAGTACTGAATCTCTAAGGGCATAAATTAGATCTAACCCGACCATATTAAAAAATGCTGTGAATGAGACGCAGTCTAAAATGGATACTCTAACATCCATGGTAAAGGAGGCAGAAAAGAGAATTAGTGATCTAGAAGATAAGCTAATTGATAGGAAGGAAGTCGAGGAAAACAGACATAGACTACTAGTAGCACATGAGAAAAGGATTGGAGAGATTAATGATACCATGAAACATTCCAATGTCAGAATTATTGGGATCCCTGAGGAGCTAGAGAGAGAGAGTAAGAATGTATATTTCAGCAAAACATAGCCCAGAACTTTCCTAATCTGGAGAATGAGTATTTGAGTCCACGAGGCAGTGAGGACAACTCCCATATTAATAAAAATACATCAACACCCAAGCATATAACAATAAAGTTTGCAAATTTTATAGACAAAGGAGATATCCTGAGAATTGTCAGGGAGAGGAAGTTCTTTAAGGAAGTTCCTTACATATAGAAGGAGGAATATCAGAATAACATCAGACTTGTCCACAGAAACCTGCCAAACCAGGAAGGGCTATCAAGACATATTCAGGGTGTTAAATGAAAAGAACATGCAGCCAAGAATACTTTATCCAACAAGGCTTTCATTCAGAATGGATAGAGAGATAAAGAGCTTTCAGAATGGGCAGAAACTGAAAGAATATGCAATCACTAAGCCAGCCCTGCAAGAAATATTAAGGGGAATTCTGCAAGTGAAGAGAGAACCCAAGAGTCACATAGATCAGAAAGGAACAAAGAAAATCTACAGAAGCAAGGACTTTATAGGCAACACAATGGCACTAAATTCATTTCTTTCAATAGTTACTCTGAATGTAAATCAGCTGAGTGCTCCCATGAAAAGACACAGGGTTTCAGACTGGATAAAAAAACAGGAACCATCCATATGCTATCTACAAGAGACTCATTTTGAATCTAAAGACACCTCCAGATTGAAAATGAGAGGATGGAGAACAATTTTCCATACTAATGGACCTCAAAAGAAAGCTGGGGTTGCAATCCTCATATCAGACAAATTAGATTTCAAACCAAAGAGCTGTAGAGGGACACTATATCATATTTAAAGAATCTATCCAACAAAAAGATCTAACAATTGTATGTATCTATGCCCCTACCCAGAAGCAGCCAATTATATAAACCAATTAATAAAGAAACATATTAAAAATAAAGAAACATATTAATAATAGTGCATTAATAGTAGGAGACCTCAACACTCCACTTGCATTGGACAGATCATCTAAGCAGAAGATCAACAAAGGAACAAGAGTTTTGAAGGACACATTAGACCAGACAGACTTTGAAGATATATACAGAATATTACATCCTAAAACAACAGAATATTCATTCTTCTTAAGTGCACACAGAACTTTCTCCAGAATACACCACATACTGGGTCATAAATCAGGTCTCAATCAATACTAAAAGACTGAGATTGTTCCCTATTTTCAGATCACAATGCTATGACACTGGAACCCAACCTCAAGAAGAAATTTGGTAGGAACTCAAACACATGGAAGTTAAAGAGCACCCTGCTAAAGAATGATTGGGTCAACCAGGAACTTAAGAATTTAAACAATTCATTGAAATTAATGAGAACAAAAACACATCAGTCCAAAACCTATGGGATACTATAAAGGCAGTCCTAAGAGGGAAATAGATAGCCATCCACACCACTCTCAAAAATTTAGAAAAATTCCAAATGCACAAGCTAACCTTACACCTAAATGACCTGGAGAAAGAACAGCAAATAAAATCTAAATCAAGTGGGAGAAAAGAAATAATAAGATTAGAGCAGAAATTAATGAAATAGAGACCAGAAAAACAGTAGAACAGACCGATGAAACTAGAAGCTGGTTCTTTCAAAAAATTAATAAGATCAATGTTTTTCTGGCCAAACTTATCCAAAAGAAAAGGGAAAGGACCCAAATTAATAAAATCATGAATGAAAGGGGAAAGATCACAACAAGCACCAAGGAAATAGAAACAATTATCAGAAATTATTACCAGTAACTTTATGCCAACAAATAAAGAAATCTAGAAGAAATGGATGCATTCCTGGAAACTTATAAACCACCAAGACTGAAACGGGAAGAAATAGACAATCTGAAGACCAATAAGCAGTAATGAAATTGAAGCAGTGATCAAAAACCTCCCAAAAACACAAGAGTCCAGAGCCAGGAGAATTCTACCAAACATTTAAAGAAGAAATAATACCTATTATACTGAAGCCGTTTCCAAAAAAATAGAAATAGAAGGAAAACTTCCCAACTCATTCTATGAAGCCAGGATTACCTTGATCCCAAAATGAGACAAAGACTCCATAAAAAGGAGAATTACAGACCAATAACCCTTATGAGCATAGAAGCCAAAATACTCACCAAGGTACTAGCAAATGGGATCCAACAGTACATTAGGATTATCCACCATGGCCAGGTGGGATTTATTCCTGGGATACAGGGTGGTTCAACATTCAGAAATCTATCAATGAAAGAGAGCACATTAATTTAAAAAAAAATCCATACAATCTCAATTGATTCAGAAAGAGCATTTGACAAAATACATCATTTCCTAATTCAAACTCTTCAAAGTATAGGGATAGAGGAAACATACCTCAATATCATAAAAGACATTTATGAAAAGCCCAAGGTGAATATTATTCTCAATGGGGAAAAACTAAGAGCTTTTCCCCTAAGGTCAGGAACACAACAGGGATGCCCACTCTCACCATTATTTTCCACCCAGTACTAGAACTTCTAGCCTCAGCATCAGAAAACAAAAAGAAACAAAGGCATTCAAATTGGCAAAGGAGAAGTCAAACTCTCTCTCCACAGGTTAATTGATACTTTGTGTGGAAACCCCAAAAGACTCCACCTCCAAATTGGGAAAATTCATCAAGCAATTCAGCAACGTGGCAGGATACAAAATCAATGCACAGTGATCAGTTGGATTTCTATACACCAACAAGCTAACTGAAGAAAGAGAAATTAATGACTCAATTCCATTTATAATAGCACCAAAAACCACAACCTAACCAAATAGGTAATAAACTAGGAATAAACCTAACCAAAGAGGTAAAGGAACTGTACTCTAGAAACTATACAACCTTTATGAAAGAAATTGAAGAAAACACAAAGAGATGGAAAAACATTCCATGCTCATGGACTGGAAGAATAAACATTGCTAAAATGTCTGTGCTGCCCAGAGCAATCTACACATTCAATGAGATCCTTGTCAAAATACCATGGACATTTTTCACAAACTGGAACCACAAAAGGCCCTGAGTCACGAGGGGAATGTTGAACAAGAAAACCAAAGCTGGGGACATCATGATGCCTGACTTCAAGCTTTATTACAAAGCTACACTCATCAAGACAACATAGTATTGGCATAAAAACAGACATATTAATCAATGGAAGAGAATAGAGAGCCCAGAAATGGACCCTCAGCTCTATGGTCAAGTAATCTTTGACAAAGCAGGAAAGATATCCAACAAAAACAATACAGTCTCTTCAGTAAATGGTGCTGGAAAAATTGGCAACCCACATGCAGAAAAATGAAACTGGACCATTCTCTTACACCATACACCAATATAAACTCAAAATGCATGAAAGACCTCAACTTGAGACAGGAATCCATCAAAATCCTAGAGGAGAACATAAGCAGTAACGTCTTTAACATCTGCCACAGCAACTTCTTTCAAGACGTATCTCCAAAGGTAAGGGAAATACAAGCAAAAATGAACTTTGGGGACTTCATCAAGATCAAAAGCTTCTGCACAGCAAAGGAAACAGTCAACAAAACAAAGAGGCAACCTACAGAAAGGAGAAGAGATTTACAAATGATGTATCAGATAAAGGGCTGGTATCCAAGACCTATAAAGAACTTCTCAAACTCAACACCCAAAAAACAAAAAATCAAGTAAAAAAATGGGCAGAAGACATGAACAGACATTTTCCAAAGAAAACATACAAATGGCTAACAGACACATGAGAAAATGTTCAACATCACTAGCCATCAGGGAAACTCAACTCAAACCCCCAATGAGATACCATGTTACACCAGTTAGAATGTCCAAAAGTAACAAGACAGAAAGCAACAAATTTTAGCAAAATTTGTTTGCTAAAGGGGAACTCTCTTACACTGTTGGTAGGGATGCAAGCTGGTGCAGCCACTCTAGAGAACAATGTGGAGATTCCTCAAAAAGTTGAAAATAGAGCTACCCTATGACCCAGCAATTGCCCTACTGGGTATTTATCCCAAAGGTGTAGTGAAAAGAAAGGGCACATGCACCCTACAACTCATCGCAGCAATGCCCAAAATAGCCACACTGTAGAAGAAATGATTTATCCTACAACAAATGAAGAGATAAAGAAGATGTGGTCCATTCATACAATGAAAAACTATTCACCCGTCAGAAAGGATGAATACCCACCATTTGAATCAACATGGATGGAACTGGAAGGGATTATGCTGAGTGAAGTAAGTGAAGCAGAGAAAGAAAATTATCATATGGTTTTGCACATATGGAGCATAACAAATATCAGGGAGGACCACAGGGAAAACTGAATTGGAAGAAATCAGAGAGGGAGACAAACCATGAGACACTCTGGACTCCAGGAAACAAACTGAGGGTTACAGGGGCGGGGGGATGGGTAGCCGGACGATGGGTATCAAAGACGGCTTGTGCTGTGGTGACCCCTGGGTCTTATACACAACTGATGAATCCCTGAACGCTGCATCAGAAACTAATGATGTACTATACGCTGGCTAACTGAACGTAATAAAAAAATAATAAAAACAACCCAAAGATATTGGGATATTACCAAGTGGACTAAAAATTACCCAAACATTGTATAATGAAAAAACTTTCCTATGAATTTTTAACTATTTCTCTATATAAACTTGATGATGGTAATATGCTAACTTAGAGTGGCTCATTTCGCTCTCCTTCCTTACCCCCTTGGAAGTTGTTAAAAATACATTTAAAAAAATAAAATATGACCCAAGTTAAAAAAAAAAAAAAAAAGGAAGCTGAACCCGGAGCCCAGCCTTACCCTGTGAGGCCACCACCGACCTGCAGTGGGTCCTGTGTCTGAGCCCACTGGGGCAGGGGTGAGGCAGGTGCTCACTGGGGTCGGTGGGGGGTGGGGGCAGGCAGCCTTCTCTGGCAGGACCTCTGGGAACCAGGCAGTGGGAGGCCGAGGAGCAGAGCTCAAGCAGGCGGGGCTCTGAGCTGGGACTGGGTCTAGATCACCTTCCCGGGATGAGACCAGACAGGCCTGAGGCCCTTTGTCTGCGGTGATGCCCGTGGGAGGAATCCTAGGTTGCTTCAGGTGCGGTCAGTTACCCACATTGGGGATTAGTGTCCAGAGGAGAGTTGTCCAGGTCCACCCCAAAGCTTCTGGAAGCAGTCATCCTTCCATCCAGGAAATGTCCTTCTGCACCCACGCCCTGAAGGGCCTGTGTGACAGCTGAGGACACAAGAGGGAACGTGTGTGCTTGGCCTCAGGGGCATGCATTTCCTACGAGGCCCCAGAATGCCCCCCAGTATTGGTCCTGCAGGTGATGTCCATGTTCATGATGCCCACGGGGACTGGGACACATGCTCCGTGAAGACATGAGCTTCAGCACCCTGCACACAGCAGGCACTCAATAAAGGTGCATGGCCTGAAAGAAGCCAGGAGCACCTGCTCGGGAAATCATGGAGACTGGATGTCCCAGGCCCACAGGGTGTGTTCAGACCCACAGAGAGAATTGTTACAACAGCAGAGTGTGACCTCTGCATTGGGATACTAAATTTCAAGGTCAAAATTCAGCAACACCCCACACAGCTGTCAGGGGTTGATTTTCCCCAGGTCAGGGTGGGGGCCCTGCTCTGTGGCTCAGATCCTAGGAAGCAGGTCCCCCGAGATCTGTCCACCCTGCAGAGTGGGGACCAAGACCTGCCTCCCCTCTTCACTTGATCCACAGGCAAGGAGCCCAGGAAGAGAAAGGGGGGATGAACTGTGGGATCATTACCGTGGTGGGGTGGGCCAAGGCCAGCTCTCATGGAGTCTAGAGAATCAGAGGCAGATTCTGACCCCAGGACAGCATCTCAGGGAGGGAGGAGTCCTTCTACCCCCGTGTCAGAAGGGCTTGGGGGTTTGGGCACAAATGACAGCATCCGGTGGCTCTGAGTGTCATGGAAAGGAGAACCCTAGGCCCAAGCCAGGACAGAGCTGCTATCCTAAATGGTGATGGTGACAAGGGCAGGGCTCTGCTCCTACACCAACCCTAGGAGAGACGCCTCCTCCCTGGTCCAGATGTTCTCAGCATGCTGTGTCTGACGCCAGGGCAGTGGGGAGCCTTTGGGCTCTACGGACTCCCCACCATGGCTGCAAGCTGAGGACACATGTCCCTCAGTCATTCCATAGTTGCTCCAGTGCCTGCAGGAATTAGTACATTTCTTTTCTTTCTTTTTTTTATTTTTTAAAATATAGTGTATTATTTGCTTCATGGGTACAGGTCTGTGAATCCTCAGTCTTACACAATTCACAGCACTCACCATAGCACATACCCTCCCCAATGTCCATCACCCAGGCACCCTATCCCTCCCCCTCCACGCCCCAGCCACCCTCAGTTTGCTTACTGAGATTACGAGTCCCTTATGGTTTGTCTCCCTTTCTGGATTTGTCTTGTTTCATTTTTCTCTCCCTTCCCCCGTGATCCTCTGTCTTGTTTCTCAAATTCTTCATATCAGGGAGATCATATGATAATTGTCTTTCTCTGATTGACTTATTTCATTTAGCATAATACCCTCTAGTTCCACCCATGTCATTAAATGGCAAGATCTCAGTGGTTTGATGGCTGCATGGTATGTATGTATGTGCGTGTGTGCACATACATCACATCTTCTTTATCCATTCATCTGTTGATGGTTCTTTCTGTAGTTTGGCTATTGTGGACATTGCCGATATAAACATTGGGGTGCACGTGCCCCTTTGGTTCACTACATTTGTATCTTTAAGGTAAATACCCAGTAGTGCGATTGCTGGGTCGTAGGGTAGCTCTATTTTCAGTTTTTTGAGGAACCTCCATGCTGTTTTCCAGAGTGGCCGCACCAGCTTGCGGTCCCACCAACGGTGCAGGAGGGTCCCCCTTTCTCCGAATGCTATTCAACATCAGTCGTTTTGTGACTTGTTAATTTTGGTCATTCTGATTGGCGTGAAGTGGTATCTCATTGTGGTTTTGATTTGGATTTCCCTGATACCGAGTGATGTGGAAAACTCATGAACGTGGAATGTTTTTCCATTTCTTCCTGTCTTCCTCAATGTCTTTCATGGGTGTTCTATAGTTTTCTGAGTACAGATTCTTTGCCTTTTTGGTCAGGTTTATTCCTAGGTTTCTTATGGTTTGGGGGTACAATTGTAAATGGGACTGACTCCTTACTTTCTCTTTCTTCTGTCTTATTGGTGTATGGAAATGCAGCTGATTTCTGTGCATTGAGTTTATATCCTGACACTTTACTGAATTCCTGTATGAGTTCTAGCAGTTTTGGGGTTTTCCACATGTTTTCATGTGTCTGTTGGCCATCTGGATGTCTTCTTTGCAGAAATGTCTCTTCATATCCTCTGCCCATTTCTTGATTGGATTATTTGTTCTGTGGGTGTTGAGTTTGATAACTTCTTTATAGATTTTGGATACTAGCCCTTTAGCTGACATGTCATTTGCAAATATCTTCTCCCATTCTGTCGGCTGTCTTTTGGTTTTGCTGACTGTTTCCTTGTCTGTCCAAAAGCCTTTAATCCTGATGAAGTCCCAATAGTTCATTTTTGCCCTTGCCTCCCTTGCTTTTGGCGATGTTTCTGAGAAGCAGTTGCTGTGGCTGAGGGCAAAGAGGTTGCTGCCTGTGTTCTCCTCAAGAATTTTGATGGATTCCTATCTCACATTCAGGTCTTTCATCCATTTTGAGTCTATTTTTGTGTGTGGTGTAAGGAAATGGTCCAGTTTCATTCTGCATGTGGCTGTCCAATTTTCCCTAGACCATTTGTTGAAGAGACTATCTTTCTTCCACTGGACATTCTTTCTTTCTTTGTCGAAAGAGAGTTGACCATGAAGTTCAGGAACATTTCTGGGCTCCCTCTTCCATTTTATTGATCTATGTGTCTGTTTTGGTGCCAGCACAATACTGTCTTGATGACAGCTTTGTAATAGAGCTTGAAGTCTGGAATTGTGATGCTCTGATTTCTTGTTCAACATTCCTCTGGCAGTTCAGGGTTTTTTTCTGGGTCCACATAAATTTTAGGATTATTTGTCCCATTTCTTTGAGAAAGTTGATGGTATTTTGATAGGGATGACATTAAATGTGTAGATTGCTTTAGGTAGTTAGATATTTTCACAATATATGTTCTTCCAATTCATGAGCATGGAATGTCTTTCCATTTCTTTCTGTCTTCCTCAATGTCTATCATGAGTGATCTATAGTTTGCCGAGTACAGATTCTTTGCCTCTTTGGTTAGGTTTATATAGGTACCTTATGGTTTTTTGATACAATTGTAAATAGGACTGACTCCTTAATTTCCCTTTCTTCTATCTTATTATTGGTGTGTAGAAATGCAGCTGATTTCTGTGCATTGAGTTTATATCCTGACACTTGACTGAATTCCTATATGAGTTCTAGTAGTTTTGGGGTTTTCCACATAAAGTATCATTTCCACATAAAGTATCCTTTGGGTTTTTGACATAAAGTATATCATCTGCAAAAAGTGAGAGTTTGACTTCTTTGCTGATTCGGATCCCTTTTATTTCTTTTTGCTGTCTGATCACTGACACAAGGACTTCTACTACGTTGAACGGCAGTGTTGATAGTGGATATCCCTGTCGTGTTCCTGCCCTTAGGGGGAAAGCTCTGTTTTTTTTCCATTGAGAATCATATCCACTGAGGGGTTTTTGGAGATGGTTTTGATAATACTGAGGTATGTACCCTCTGTCCCTACACTGTGAAGAGTTTGATCGGGAAGGGATGCTGTACTTTGTCGAGTGCTTTTTCGGCATCTACAGAGAGGATCTAGGGGTGAATTTCTGGTTCCTCACCCACCCCTTCCCGTCGGACGACCACCTGAGACCACTGATGCCCTGGGGGTCATGGTATTGCTCTCTGGTGGGGGAAGAATCCAGTGTCCATTCCAGGGAGGACGTTCTGATTCACACTGATGTGTCCCTACTGGGTTTCAGACTCTGGTGTGGAAATTCTCCCTCAGGGGCTGCCTATCCCCAAGGTCACTCCTGCTTCTCTGATAGAAAATGAGGGAAGGGGGTATGAGGCTGCTTCTAGGAATCTGGAAAGGAAAGGAAGCACGTTCCTGATGCACGACATCTCTCCCCTAAGGGCATTCTGGAGTCTCCTGGAGCACGGGTGAGCTCACCAGCCCCACACAGGCCAAGGGACTCACGCAGCGACTCCGCAGCAGCTCCCCGTCTGCAAAGTGCTGAGAGCTCGGGACTCAGGGCTGACCAGCCCTGTGCCAGGGACACGCAGGGAAGGCGTGCGAAAAACAGAGTCAGCCTCGCCATGTCTGGTCCAAGAGTCCGCGCCTCTCCGGACGCGGACGAGTCCCTGCATCTCCAGGAGGGTGTCCAGCTGGAAGCCCAAGGTCAGGACAGAAGCCACACTGACCAGCACGTGTCCTCCAGCTCAAGGTCATCAGCTCTCTGTCAACCAGGGAGTTGTGTCCAGGCAGGTTGGAAGTTTCCAGAAGAGCCCGAGTGTGGGAAAAACAATCCCACCTTGAGCTGGACTGGAGGTCTGTCCTCTGTGTGACTCAGCCAGTGCAGGCAGCGGCTGTGGTCTGCAAAGGCTCGCCGTGGACCTCAGAGCCTGCAAGACGCAACCACAGGCTTATTTCCTCTGCCTGCGGGTGTGAGAAAGTAGGAGGCCGCTGGGGGCTCCATCCTGAGCTCCCTCCCAAGCTGGGGTTTGCACAAGCAAACAGTTCTTACACTGACAGGGCTCGCTCAGGGCTGTAATGACGGGGACAGGGGCACAGGCTTGGTCCCCATCACCCTGAAGGGACCAGGGATGAGCTGCCCAGATCTGGACTCTATCTGAGGAGTCTCTGCCCACAAGGCTCAGGGACGGCCGCGGGAAGGGCTCTCCCATCACAGGGTGGGAGCGGGGGAACAGGAAGTGCCGAGGGCTCTCTGGGCTGAGGGGCGCAGAGCAGTTCTGGGGAGCCCAGACTGGATGCGGTGATCGCTGGAGGCCACACACTGGGATGGGACAGCGGCGGTGACACGGGCTTTCTCAGAGTTCCTTGTTGGGAGTCAAGACCCTGCCTCTTGCTCTGCTGGGTGACCTCTGGAGGGAGGACCACACACTTAGGACTCGGGTCTCACATCCATAAAATGGGTTCAACAGCCAACAGGCTGACCACCTAGAGTGCGGGGCCCTGGGCCAGTCCTGGGGATCCAGCCGGAGGATATGAGAGTCTGAGCAGCAGAGGGGGAGCCCAGTGAGCAGTGAAAGAGGCACCAGCCGGGGGTTAGTGATGGAACTGCTCCCCGAGGGTCCACAGAAGGCCACGGTTCTCAGACTTTATAGGAACCCATACAAGAGAAGGCCAGACCTGACCCTCCATATTGCCATGGGTCTGGGCTGCTGAGCCGGTGGCCAGAGGTGTGTGTCCCTCTCCATCCCTGCCTGTGTGTGAGCCCGGCCGAGGCCTGGCAGAGCCTCACAGGGAAGGGGAGCTGTGGGGCCGCTCCTGTGGGGGCGGGCTTGGTCCTATGTGGGGCGCAGGGCCCGCCCTAGGCTGCAGACAGAGCCCTGAGGACCAGCAGTGGGGACATGCCTTGTGTGCCCTGGGGTTTGGGGGTGACACTTCCCAGGAGGCTTTGTTCTCGGGGTCCTAGCTTCTCACTGTGACACCTGACAGTGAGGTTCCCAGAACATCAGAAAGGAGATGTGACTCGTGAGATGGTGTAAAGACAGAGGACAGGCCCAAAGCAGGAGAGGCCCCGTGTCCTTGGCTCTAGGAGGGGACTCTGTGCCTGGCCACAGCTGACACTGGCAGCAGAGAGCTCCAGGCTGAGTGGGAGCCCAGGGACAGAGGTCAGGGGTCCTAGGGGTGCAGGCTGGGGACGGGAGACCACCAGGCTGGTTGTGAGCACAGGAACGGGGTCTCTCCGGCACCGGGCCTCCTAGAGGGAAACTGTTCCCACACTTACTCTGCAGTTATCTCCTGAGGCCCCCCTGCAGGTGCTGAGCTAACAGGAGTGATGAGAGTGGGTTACTCTAGGCTGGTCAGTGAGGTCCCAGAACTGACAGTCAGCCCCGCCCCTGGGGTGCGGAGAGCCTAAGGGCTCTTGTGAGTGAAGAAGCTTTCTTCCTCCTCTTACATCTGTATTCTGGATGTTTCCTTGAAGCAGAATCGGTCTATACTGAGCCACCAGGGAGGCGGCCGGCCATGGGCGCCTGCTCAGAAGACCCCCACCTGTGCTGGGCCTCCTGGCTCCTGCGATTCACCAGCCTCCTCCTCAGTGAGTGGCCCAGGACCCCTGGGAGGGAGGCCGCTGGGCGGGCAGGGAGGCAGGAGCTCCCGGGCTGGCTGGGGTCTGTGCTGAAGAACCAGACGGAGCAGCTCCGTGAGGACGGAGCACACGCGGTGCGCTGGGTCAGAGCCCCGGGGTGGACAGAGGGAACAAAGGGAGCTTTGGGCTGAGGCCAGGCTGGGAACCCCGACCCGGCTGCCTGGCAGCATGAAGGGAACCCCCTCCCCCAGCGCAGAGCTTTGAGGCCCAGAGACACCGGAGCCTCGTGGGGGAGAGGATGGAGGAGACACAGGAGCGGCTCTGGGGGACCCGGGGTGGGGACGGACATCCCCCCCTGCCGTGCACAGGGGACCAGCAGCCTCTGCAACTGCTGTGTGCGGGAGGCGCCAACCCAGAGCCCCTGTCTGAGCTGGAGGGGCGGCGCTAGTCTGGCTCCTTGGGCAAGATGAGGCCCCGAATCCAGTGACATTCTGTTTGCAAGGGAAGGACAGGAGCCCCCAGCATTGAAGGGTCCGCGCCCACCTGCCATGTGTAGGGGTGAGCCCGGAACGGGAGACTGCTGACCTGGCTCCAGTCGGGGTGTCCTGGGGGTCAGGACAGAAGCAGAAGCAGTCCCAAAAGGGAACTGAATGACTGTTATAAGGAGAGCCCGATTTTCCAGTTCTTACTTCATCTGAGACCATCTGCTTCTGTGTAGTAAATTAAGTAAGAACCAAGGAGAAAAATACTAAGTTCTTGATGTTCTGAATTCTGCAGACCCCATGGAAAGCTGTTACTGTCTGTAGTGTTTGCTGTGAACACACCAGCCCGTCCGTGCCTGCAGGATTCTAGGGAATTTCTGGGATCCCAGGACGTTTGCAAACAGGGAGATAAATCATTAGCAAATGAGTTTTGTAAGGCTTGGAGACTATTTCAACAGGGTAACTTTCTATCAACCATCGTGGGCTTTCCACTCTTTTCAATGTTATTTAAATGGAGACACACGGGAAATTACATCGTTTCCTCCGTTAACGGCTAGGCTGGAAGATTAGGTAAGACAGAAAGGAAATACGGGAGGACTGGAGGGAAGAAAGAGAAAGACAAAATGTTCTGTTGATGGTTGAAAGTCAAATTTCCTCTAATTTAAATAAACTCGGACTCTCTAGCTCACAGCCACCTGCCCCTGACCTGTCCCTCCTTGGGGTCAGCACCTTCTGCAGATCTGAGCACTGTCGGGTCTTCCTCCTGTCCTGAGTGGGCTTCCAGCTTCTGGGCCGCTCCTCCCCCGCAGCCTGGGGGCTGAGCCTCCTCTGTCCCGGGTTCCCCCTTTCCAGCAGGGGCCGATTAACCCGCAGGCAGCCCCACGTCCCTTCCCTGCCAAAGCCCGCCGAGTACTTGAGTCCCCTCTCCCGGGACAATAGCTGGGGGGTGAGACCCCAGATCTGCTCAGACCCCACTGACCAGACAGCAGTGCTAGGAGGAGGGAGCCCTGCGCAGGGCAGGAGGAGAGCAGGACCGCCGGGGGAGGGTGCATGGCAGGTTTCTACACGGGAGCCACTGAGCTAGGGAAGAGCGGAGCCAACTCTAGGTCTGTCTCTGCCCTGGGTGACTCAGAACAAGTTCTCCCCAAGGAAGCCCCTCCTCTGTGAAAGGTTCCCTCAAAGCCCCTCCGGTGTGACATCCTGGGATTGGGGTCTCCCCCTGGACAGGACTGACCTGTAGCTTCTCTGAGGCCTCTGCTCTGTCTTCCTCCTGACCTGTCCTCCTCCTGTGTCCTGCCGGGGACGGACAGTCGGGGAGCCTGCTTGACCCCTTCAGAACCCAGAGCCCAGGACCACCTGTGGTCACTTCCTTCGGCCTCCAAGGAGGCGGGGATGCATCTTGAGGCTTCCTGTAGTCCTTGGGCCTCCGCTGCCTCTGTCTCTGCTACTGAGTGGGGTCTGCCGTGCTCCAGCCCTGGTGTGGACCACAGTGTGCGGACCCCAGTGTGCATGGCCCGCTCAGGACAGCGAGCTGCCGCCGGATGGGGGAGAGGCTCGGAGTAGCTGCTCAGGAACAGCCTGGCTAGAGCCGCAGGTGCTGCCCGTGGTCAGCAGAAACACCAGTGTCCATGTTTTTGTCCCCTAGGGTAGACCACTCTGACACACACAGGGGCACTGAGAGCAACAATGTGAGCTCAGAATTCCCGGGGAACAGCAAAAAGGCAGGTGCCGCCCTGGGGACGGCTCTGCTGTCCCTCGGGGAGCCCCTGTTGGAACAAGGGGTTGGCGTCCTGTGTGCACCACACTCTGCGTATTTGCACACAAGATGGGCCATGGCCGTGGACTGGGTGGGGACGCGGGTGTGACGGACACTGTCGTTCTGTGCATTTATTCATGAGGAACCCCCAGGCTCATTCACAGGAGGAATGTTCCTTAGATATAATGTGACATAATGTTCTCATCAGTCTGGCGAAGGGCAGAAAGCTTGGTCACCGTGTGCCGGTGGGAACCTCAGCATTATTGGGGGGAGAGCAGCGGGGGTCACTCTCAGGAGGCGATGAGCAGGGTCTGTCAGAGGCTGAGATGGAGCTACTTTGGTCTAAAACCCACTAGTGGGTTATCCCAGTGTCTGCACACACAAGGGGAATGTCTACACTACCAAGTGTGATGTACGCACACCCACGTGTGGCGCATATGCAGCTGCCTGTGGTGTGTACACTCATGTGTGGTGGATACGCGGTCACATGCAACCTGTACACCCACAAGTGTGGCATGTATAGCCCAGCGTGTGCTGTAGACACACCTGTGTGTGACGCATATGCCCCATGTGTGACACATACGTCCCCATGTATAACATGTGTGCTCTGTGTGTGCAACATGCATGCTCCAATGTGTGGCTCGTATGTCCCCATGTATAACACATAGGCCCCATGATGATGCACATACCTGTGTGACTCATGGGCACGGAACAGGACAGATACGCCCCTGCGTGTGACTCCGTACGTCCCTGTGTGCAGAGCCTCCAATCCCAGGCTGCTCATGGGACCTGATGGCAGGAACCCAGAGCCACCTGACCGCCCATCACACGTGGAGGGAACTAGAGCCCCACGTGCGGCCGGACATCTGTTCATGAGACATCCCCATGTGCAGACGCAGGCTAGAGGCTATGCTAGAATCCCTTCTGGTCCTGAGCCGTGCACAGAAGGGGGGAGCAGAGCGGCGCAGGCGGTGTGGGGTCGTGCAAGTGGAGACACACGTAGGCACCTGTCAGTGCAGAGACCCCCGAAGGAGGGACACACGGGAACCTGGAACAGCAGCAGCCTGTGGGAAGGGCAACATAGCAGTGGGGCACAGAGGTCGGGGAGAAGCTGCATTTCCATGTCTAGTGCCCACCTTTACTGGAATGTGGAATCTGCTTAATATTTAAGACAAAAGCTGCTGAGTGTGGCAGAAATGCAACCTTCTCACCTTGGAAAGGGCACGACACTCCGCACCCGCCTGCGTCAGGGGGTGTCCTGGGATCCCGAGATGCTCAGAATCAGACGAAGCAGTAAACGTAGGGAAACGGCCTCACGTTCATGGGGAGCCTGTGGTCTCCGGTGAGCGAGCGGCAGGTGGCCCAGGTACCTGTAAACTCCCCGCAGCCCTCACACACTGGGGAGACGACAAGGAAGCAGCCACTGTGGGGCTTTCTCGTGTGTCGTCACATTCAATCCTTGCGGGAGCCCCGGGGACACACTCACATCCCGTCCTGGTGGTCCCCATGTGGGAGCTCCAGGCTTAGACACTTTAGGAAATAGCCCGGGTCCGCTCACCCCGTGAAGGGAAGATCTAGAATGTGACCCCAGCTGTGTCTCACCCCAGAGCTCACACCCGTGACCTGCTGTCCAGGAGCCCAGGCAACCCCAGGAGCCCTCACTGGGGCTACGTGGGGTGGGCGCTGCATTCCTGGGCTCCTGCCTCAGTTTCCTGGGCTGCCGAAACAGGACAGTGTAAATCCTTAAACAACACAATCTTTTTGTCTCCTGGTTCTGGAGGCTGAGCCCAAAATCAAGGTTTTGGCCAATTCGCTTTCTGAAGAGAGGGCTGGAGCACTGGGCTGTGGGACGCGTGGCACTTGTGTCCCGACGTGCTAGCGGGACTGGAGGGGTGCAGTGTGGCTGCGCCCGACTCAGTGGAGCCTGTGGGAGCCGTGTCAGGACCTCACCCCTCCCTGGCTGTTGGCCAGAGGCTGCCCTCCGTCCCTCCCCATGGGGGTCTCTCCACGGGGCTGCCCACAACACAGCGGCAGATGTTATCACAGCGAGCGGGACACAGGGTGAAAACAAGATGGGGTCACACTCCTGTCGGACCCGCTGTCCCTGAGGGCCATCCACCATGTTAGCGACACTCTGCTCCTTAGAGGGGAGCCCTGGGGGCGGACCCCCACCAAGGGCAGAGCTCACACAGCCTGTGGGCACAAGGGGTCTCTGCAGCCCCGTGAGAACCTGCCTCCTGCAGAAATGCACTCGCTGTGGCCCCAAAAGGTGCTCGTGCTTCAGATTCGAGATCTCCTGACATTCGTCCTCTCGCTGTCAGGGGTCAGGACACTGCAGGAGAGCAAGTTCCCGTGACCTGCTCAAGGGGACGCTCCCCTGGGACCGGAAGGGATTCCAGCCTCGCCTAAAATTCATGGCATCTCCTGCCTTCCCAGTAAAGGGGGCACACGGGATGGAATTCAGGAAGATGGCTTCTAGGGTTTTCGCCTTTTTTCCCAATGAAAACTACTGACAGTTTTTGTATCCTATGCCCTAGGTGTCTGCAGTGCTGGGACCCAGAGTCCTGGAGCCCGTGGGTATGTAGTGGAGGATTCTGGAAACCCTGTTTCTCTGAAGGGGACTCTGGGAGCTTCTGTGCTGTTTTACATGATCAAAAATCCATATTTACCTCCAGAAGCCAAGCTGGAGAGTATTACTTGGGGTATTATAAAGCAAAAAGTGTACACACCCGTACTCCAAGTCAGTCCCAGGGGAGATGTTTCACGATGGCTCAACTTCCAGGACAAGTACGAGAAGAGGGTCCATGTGGTCAACACAACGACTCTGAGGATTGACAACCTGACCCTTGAGGACAGTGGGCTGTACCGGGCTCAAGAGTCCTATATGAGAGGAAGACAGTATGACCAGGATTTCCACCTGACGGTCTACGGTACGTGGCGGCCCCTCCCCCAGCCCCACAGCTGACCCCCTTCCTCTGTCCCCGGGAGCGTCCGTGCGCCCCGCTTGCAGGATTCCTTCCAGACCGCAGCCTTCGGACTCGATCTTCTCCCCAGAAATCCGATGCTGTGAGGTCAGCACAAGTGCAGGCAGAGCTGAGACTCACACCAGGGACAAGTCACGTCTGTGCTTCAGGAGGGAACACGGAATGGGGAGAAACGGGGATTTTGCCGGAACACTCGTTGTCCCCGTAGGACTCAGGGTCCTTGGTGAGACTCTTATTATCTAGTGTTCCTGTAACAGGTGACAGCACCTCAGTGGCTGACCACACACCCCCTGGGGTCCTCCTGGGCTGTAGGGCGGGAATCAGACCCCAGAGCCTCTGCCATGAGGTCCAGGTGTCGGCGGGGCTGTGCTCCTCTCTGCAGGCTCCGGGGAGAATCCACTTCTGTTCTTCTCCCTCCTTCTAGGGGCACCGACATTCCCTGGCTTCTGGCCCCTTCTTCCCCCTTCCCAGGTGGCACTGTGGGATGAGTCCCTCTGGCACTGTGTCCCTCCCACCTCCTCTCCTGCCTCCTCCCACTTGTGAGGACCCTGTGATCACGTGGGACTTCTCTGGGGAATCCAGACCATCTCTAGTCCAGGGTCCGCTGGTTCTCAACCTCAGTTCCCTTTTGCCCTGGAACCTAAGACACCTGCTGGCTCTGAGGGTCAGCACATGGCCAGAGTTGGGGGACACTCGTCACCTAGCAGGATCGGGAATCCCATGTGTGGTTCGCCTCACACCAGTCCCTCATCCTCAGCCCAGCCCGAGTCACTCACAGACTCCACGGTCCAGCTCTGAACCTTGACAGATGGGGAAGTTCACAGGGTAACTCCTCCTCAGACCCTCAGGGAGCAGCTCTCTCTCCCTGCACCCTCCACCTGCCCCCAAGCAGGGAGACGTCCTGCCCCAGAGAGAGAGTGAGTGGCCTTTGCAGCCTCACGACCAGAGATTTCCAACTGACTATCAGTCTGTCCCTTGTCTTCCCATGTGGGCCCCAAGCTCAGGGTATAATCCAACCACAACTCAGGGAGGCCATTCCTAGTGACCTCCACTGCGGTCAGTCCTGGGGGAGCCTGGGGCTGCTCTCTGGGCTCCCAGAACTGGCCAGTGGCCGTCGGCACCACGGGCTGTGCCGTCCCGGAAACCATCCAAGCAGGAACAGTAGGGCTGGGTCTTGGAACTGAAAATCTTTCTGTCCCTGATTTCTTCTTCTAAGGGACACCCCATCTTCCTCAAATTATGGGGTTTGGGTAGGTGGGGTCCACATTATATCTCAGGGGAGATGTGTAAGGCAGGCTCAGTCTGGCGGAGTCACATAGAGCTGAACGCACTGGCTCCTTCCATTCTAGCTCCTGCTGTGTATTTGGGTCACTTCTCGGTGATCTGTCAAATGCAATCCCTGTCCTCAGTGGGAGGAAGCCAGAGCGCCAAGGAGAACCCACAGGAGGAAGCAGGAGCCGTGATATTCTACACTCACCTCAGTCTGTCCTCTTGTCCCTCCCAACCCAGAGCCTGTGCCCCGTCCCCAGATCCAGGCCATGGATCTGTCCCTCACACCAGGCTGGTGCAACCTCACCTTGGAGTGTGACCTCCCGAGAACCAGGGAGGACCTGATGGTGTCCTGGGAGAGCGAGGGTCTCCCCAGGGAGCTGGAGCAGAGACCGGCCCCAGGACCAGCCCCCAACCCCTGGACCCTGGCTGTGACCCTGCCCCTGAGCCGACCCAGCCCCAGCCTCACCTGTGTGGTCAGCAACCAGGTGGACCAGAAAAATGTCACCCTGGACCTTGGGGACGTCTGTGGCCGCGGTGAGTGCACCTGCCAGAGGGGAGGGACTCTCCTGGAACTCAGAGAGCCCTGGGCGAGGGTTCTCGGCTTCTGCCCCCATGTTTATGTCACCCCCGGCCACCTGGTCACCCCATCCAGGACTCTGGCAGGCACACCCAACCTGCGTTTGCCCTTCGGTGTTGCTCCCGTGCTGCTCTCCAGCCCTCACCCCTGCTGGTCTGGGCAGCACGCAGCAGGTACCTCTCCCCGCCCTCGTCCATCATCCCAAGTGTGTCCACGGTGGTTTTCAGGAAAAGCGAGTTGGGGGTGTCCATGGTCTGTGCCATCGGAGGGGTCTGGCCAGTGACTCCCTGTATGATTCCGGGCTCGTGCTCCTCTGCCTGATTCTGGTCTCAGGGACACATGTCACCCACCTGCTGGCTTGCATTCCCGATGTGTCCCGCTCTCTTCGGCTGCCAGCCTCTGCTCAGGCCCTTCCCTCTGCCCTCAGCTTTTCCAAGTCAGGAGTCCCCCACTCCCCACTTACTCCCATCCAGGGACCCCCTCCCTGCTGCTGGCTCTGGGGGCGTGTGACCGGGGCAGTCCCACAGGGCCGCGTGCTGGGGGCAGTCCCAGCACGAACAGAGTTTGCACAGGGCTCCGCAGCCTCGATGGCTCAGGGCCCTGCAGGAGCTGCTGCTGTCCTGCCATCACACCTCGTCTCCTCTAAGGAGTGATCAGTGGCCCCACCCTGGGAGCTGATGCGCTGGCCCAGGATTAGTGTCCTGTGCCGGCTGAACCCCTGGTGGGCAGTGGCCATGTCTGCTGCTCCTTGGAATGCCTGTCCCGGCCTCTGCCTCAGGCCCTTTGCTCACAGTCAGCGTGTCCCTGAGTGAATGAATGACTTGGTTCCCCTGTGCCCCCTCGCTCCTCCACCCCTTCCCCCCTTCTGCTGCTGGGGGACCTGCTGCCTCAATATCCTTGATCCCAGAGGAAGCTCATGGCTCAGGGACCCACAGGGCCCTCTGGAAACAGGCTCCTGCCTCCCTCTCATCCTCCCACCCGGCTCCACCAACCTGGTCCCTCTCTGGCCTGCCCCAGTGGGTGCCAGCAGCTCCAAGGACTGGAGAGCTGTCACAGCCATTCCTGGTCATGAGTCTCCATCCTGGGATGCCTCACCCTGAATATCGGGCAATCTCCTACTCCTCCCTCAAGACCAGGCTTGCCCATCACCTCCTCCAGGAGGCCCTCCCTGATGACCTTGGGACAGGCTGTAGCTCTAGTGCCCTGGGATGGCTCTGGCTGGCAGCCCCTGGCGTGTGTCAGCCTTCCCCCTGCTGAGGGGCTCCTCAAGGGCAGGCACCATGTCCTGCTGCTCTCAGCACCGCGGCCCCAAGCAGGAGCTCAGGAACGGGCTGAGTGAGAGCCTCTGCCATGCTCCTCCCTCTCGAGCTCCTGACCAGGTCCCTTCAGAGTCTCCATGTGCCTGGCAATGGGCGTCCTCAGTTCCCTGTCGCCTTAATCTTCTTCACTCTCTCTCTGCGATAGAAACAGATCCACAAGGACAGACTGGTGCTGCCCACTTGCCTGGTATCCTGGCGTCTGTTATGGTCGTGCTGCTGATCCTCGGAGCTGGAGCTGGGCTGTACCTTTGGAAGAGACGTGGGGTGAAGAAGCACGTGGAGCCTGGGACAGGCAGGTTGCACTTCTCCTTCCCATGTCCAGACACCACCACCCCACCACCACTCCCCCATTGAACTCTGGGCTCCTTTTCTCCTGCATTTTGCTGCTCAGGGAATGTCCCTGCAGGAGGCTGGCAGGTGTGGCTATGGCCCTGGGGGTCATGGAGGGGGAAGGTACAGGCTTCCAGGCTGAGACTCAAGCTCCATCTGTGTGTGACTCAGAGGCAGGATCGAAGGAGGAGCCCAGGGACCCGGATGGTGGCATCCACTATGCAGAGCTGAGCCAGCAGGGGTCCAGAGGCCACAGGGACAAGGTGAGGCCGCGGAGGAGGCAGCCTGGATTGTCCCAAGTCCCTCTATGCCTGGGTGTGTGCCTGTCGATCCCAGTCACGTGCAGGCTTTTGTCTCCATGTATCCGTAACCCTTTCCAGACAACACAGTATTAACTAAGAAAATTCTCCTGGGGTCCATACAGGGCAGAGTGCTGGGGGAGGTCGTGTCAGCAGCAATGTGTCTGTGTGGGTCCCTCTGGGGCATCAGCGGTCCTCAGGTGTCCCTGGAACCCTCTGTCTGCACTGCAGGGTAGGGGAGAACCACATCTAGAAGAGGAGAAATCTCTCACTACTGTCTACAGTGAGGTCCGCAGGCCAGGCCACGCCATGACCGCGTTTTAATGGGAAGAAGCAGGAGAATCCCACCCCGGGGACACCTGTGTCGTGAGCATGACGCCCGCAACTCTGTGCCTGCCTCTTCCACCTGTGACGGCTCTGAGGAGGACTAGATGGGTCCAGCAGTTCTTTCTGTGCTAAATCCTCCCCGTGAGACACACACTGGTAGATCAGGAGAAACTAAGTAAATAAATTGGTCCAAACCTGTTACAGGAATGCTCAGCCTCTGCTACGTGACAACCCAAGATGGCCCCACCTTCCCCTTTATCTGTACGACATCAAACTGGCTTCCAGACCCTCAGCCTCTGGGACAAACCATGGAAAATCAAACCAACCCCCTGGGCCCGTCGTGAGCACCCCAGCCGTCAGTCCTGCACTGAGAACTCTTTACAGACAACGTGAATTCATAGTTGTCCCTGCTTGCTGAGGGCGGGCTCTGTGACCCACACTGTTTGGACATTCTGCTCCCTGCTAACTCATTGAGTCCTCATGGACTCTCTGTGCGGTGGGGATCCTTGTGCCCACTTTACAGATCAGTAGAAGGAGCCAGAAAGGCTGAATCTCCAGGCCGCACGGTTGGGAGCGCCAGAGTCAGGACTCAGCCCAGGGAACGGAGCTCCAGGCCCGTCTCTCCGGGGCTCGGCTGGCTGTCCCACGTCCTGGCCAGCCTCCTTCTGTCCTGTCCTGCTGGACAATGGTCCGGCTCCTACTGCTCAGCACAGGCAGAAGCTTCTAGTTCCTGACAGTGAGCTTTAACTGACGCACACAGTGACAGCCACGTCCCCTCTCTGCTGTCCCCACACAGGATGCAGAGCTCCTCGGGGCTCAGTGAGGACTTTCCCTGCAATTCAGGGCCCTTCTCTGGGGATGTGTCCTCTCCTGCAGGCCTCTCTCTGGCTCGTCCCCCTGACCCTGCCGGCTCCTCCCCTGCAGTCCTCACCCGGTCCCCGTGCTGCCCCTGCTCCACACCTGAGCCCACACCTTGGTCTCACCTCAAGGGGACCCTTAGAGCACCAGGAGGTGACCCCCATGTGACACCTTTGATGCCCCTTTCCTGATCCAACCCCCTCTCCTCGTGTTCCCTGAAGGTTACTCCCCTGGACCCGGGCCCACCTGCCGTCCTGCCAGACTCTCCGCCTTCCCCCCAAGGAGGCTCTTCGCTCACAGGGCGGTGCTTCCCAGGGTTTGGGCAGGACCCT
>NC_081566.1:64711906-64721365 GCF_022355385.1 Mustela nigripes
TTCTAACAGGTATGCAGTGGAGTTTAGTTGCTTTGCTTTGCATTTCCCTGATGACATATGGTGGGGAGATCTTTCCAGATGCTTAGCTCCCATCTGTCTGTTTTGGGGAAGGTGTCTGTGAGTGCGTTTGGCCTAGTATATAATTGGGTTGTTTTCTTATTGAGTCTTCAGAGTTCTTTATATATGTTAGATAAGAGTTTTTTATCAGACTTGTCTTCTGCAGACATTTTCCCCCAGTCTGTGGTCTGTCTTTTCCTTCTTATGACATTGTCTTTTGCAGAACAGGTGTTTCATTTTACTAAGTCCAACTCACCTCATCTTTCTTCCATCAACTGTGCCTTTGGTATTTTTTCTGAACATCATCACCAACCCAAGGAAACCTAGATTTCTCCTGTGTTATCTTGTGGGAGTTGCATAATTCTCCATTTCATGCGGGGGTCATTGATCCACTCAGTTAATTTTTGTGAAAGGTGTAATGTCTGTGTCTCGGTTCCTTCTCTTGTCTTTCTTTCATCCTTCCTTCCTTTCTTCCTTCTTTTCTCTCTCTCTCTTTCTTTCTTTCTTTTCTTTTCTTTTCTTTTCTTTTCTTTTCTTTCTCTTGTGGAAGTCTGGTTGTTCCAACGCCATTTGTTAGAGAGATGGTCTTTCTTCCATGGTGTTGTCTTTGCTCCTTTTCAAAGGTCAGTTGACTTCTCTACGTGGCCCCGTGCCTGGGCTCCCATTCTGGTCCATTGCTCCACTTGACTCTTCTCTTGCTGATAGTGTGCTGTCATGATTACTGGTGGTTTATAGTAGGTTTTGAAGTTCAGTGCTGTCAGTCGTCCACGTTTGTTTTTCTGCAGTGCAGTGTTGGCTACTCTGAGCCTTTTTCTCCTCATACACACGATGGAATCTCTTCATCCACATCCACAAAGTAACTTGCAGGGATTCAGATTGCAATTGTACTGAATCTATGGATCAACTTGGGAACAACTGATATCTGGACAATATTGAGTCTTATTATCCATGAACATGGACTATCTCTCAGTGTATTTAGTTCTCTGGTTTTATCTACCAGAGTCTTGTCATTTTGCTCATAAAGATCTTGTGCATATTTTGTTAGATTTAGATTTACATAGTTTATTTTTGGAGTGTCAGTGTAAACAGTCCTGTTTTCATTTTGAAATTCTTTGGAATTTCTTGGAAATTTTGAAATTTCTTTGTAATATAAGTGAGGTATATAAGTGAGGTATATAAGTGAGCAGATGACTTCAGTACAGTGACCTCATGGGTCCTGCAACTGTGCAACCATCACTCGTCAGATCTAAGGCTTGTTCTCCTCCTCCTGTTCTTCCTCTTCCTCCTCCTCTACCTTTTCTTCTTCTTGTTCCTCTTTTTTTGTTGATTCTTTTGGATTTTCTAACCATATCACCTGTGCCCAAACATAATTTTTAATTCTTCCTCCTCAGTGCATATTCCTATTTAATTTCCTTGTCTTGCTGTCTTAGCTGGGACTTCCAGTCCAACCCTAAAAGTGGTGGTAGGGGTCCTCCTGCCTCATTCCTTGCCTTAGAAGGAGTGCTTCCTATATCTCACCATTAAGTATGCTGTGAGCTGTGGTGTTTTTGGAGATGATCATTATCAAGTTGATAAACTATTCCTAGTTTACTACGAGCTTATTATCCTGAGTGGGCCTTGGGGCTCGCCACTTTTGGAGTCTAAGAAAACAATGCAGAATATGTACTCGGTAAAGGAACACCACTTAGGCAAGTAAGACACATGGGCACAGGTGGACCCAGTGTCCCCTGCTCTCTGGGACACAGAGTAAACACCAGAATCTAGTCTACCTACACAAATATCATATATAACTTCCAAGCTTCCAAGAACAATTTAGAACAAACTAGTTTAAAGCAAAAGGATTCATATCTCTTTTCTACACATATGGGAGTCAGAGCAGCTCTGGGGAAGACCGTCTCTCACAACCAGACAAAGGTATAGCTTCCTAAAGGATAAGCCACAGAGTTTTGGGAGGAAAAATGGCTGCTCAGCTGAAATGAATGCTTGACTTGTCCAAGAACACTGACTAGTTGTCTGGACCCCAGGGTGAGCTACTGCTGAGCCCCGGGCACCACTATGAGGTCAGATGGTTGTGTTCTCCTTCTTCAGCAGGCCGTCACCATTGTTAATATAGTTAATGGCTGTCACTAATTCCTGGAGATGCGGATGCTCTGGTTCCCTGTCAGCCCCACCTCCTCCCAGTAGCCCCCCGAGACCCAGTCCTCAGCAGCAGGCACATCTCCAGCCTCAGGAAAAACTTCCTTTACGAGCCCAAGTATGTGTTGCCTACACCCCCCTCTGCACCATGGCTCCCACTCTTCCCTGCTTCTGGAACACATGTCCCCTTCCCTCCATTTTGAAATTAGGGGACAGTTAGGTGACACACCTGTAGCACAGGGGTTGTCATTCTTCCTAAAACACAACCTAAGACGTTTTGTGTCTTTTTTTTCATTTTCAGTGTGTTACTGTTTTAGGAAAAGCACAAGTAAAACGATGTGCAAGAGTCATCTCCTGTCCCGCCCTCTCTGTCATCCAGACCCCTCTGCAAAACCATCACGTCCAGTTCTCAACTATTGATTTTGTCATTCACCTCTGTGCTTCCAGAAAATGTTCTTTTTTAAAAATAATGTTCTTATGTTGCTGTTCTTGGGTCAGTTTCAGGCATCATGTACTTTCTAGTACGAAAGATGAGGATTTTCCTCTCTTCCGTGGCTCTCCCTCAACTTACTCCTTCCCACTAACACACATGACATGTTTTTGGTTAAACCAATTGTATTTGTGATCTATATTTCTGTAAATAGCTCAACTATTTAGCATTTGTTATGAGCTAGTCACCTTCCTTATATGTGAACATGAAACTATTAATTAATCCAATAGATACTATAGTTATAATATAGTATAGTTTAGTTAGAGTATATTACAGTATTGGATTTATAGGTGATGACAACAAAGTGCCTCTTGCTAGGGTTTGTGAGATTGTGCAGCCAATAAAGGGCAGAGCTGGGATCTGAGGCCAGACAACAGGTCTGCTTCTGGAATCCGAGCTTTGACCGCCGGACGATCCCACCTCCATAGCCTGTTCATGGAATGCTGACTATTGTACTCAGTGCTGGGGCACGCGAATGCACAAAATTAATCCCCAGCCTCCGAGAACTTCTATTTTGGGGGACACTGGAAATAAACAAGTGGCCGAGTAGACATGAGGTCAGGGGTGCCCAGTGGGAGGAACACAAGAAGCAGAGTCAGGCCGGGGAGCTGCTGTTCAAATGAGTCAGAGGCTGAGCAGGGGTGAGTGGGAACCTCGGACAGAGGTGGGTGGAAGGACATTGCAGGCAGAGGTGAGGTGAGCCAAGGCGCGGAGCCCAGAGCCTGCCCACAGTGTTGGAGGAGCAGCCAGTGGCTGGGGGCTGCAGGGGAGGAAGGGGAGCAGCAGGGAGGGGCCAGGGGAGGCGGCCTGAGCCCCTGGGAGCGCTGGGATCTTTCTAGGTGGGATGGGGGCTCAGCAGAGTATGTTGAGTGGTTGCAGGGGCTGGGTGTGAGGCTGACAGAGAGGCCCCAGTGACCATACATGGAGAGCACAGTACAGGGCCACATGGTGAGGGGGGAGCCTGGGAGACGACCCGGCGGAGGGGCTGCTGGTGACTTAGCATCAGTTCCGAAGCGGGAGATCTGGCGCCAAAGCCCCAGGCTTCCAATGCAGCTCTGCCCCCTCCTGGCTTCGCAGCCCTGGACAGTTTAGCAAGAGGAGCCCCAGGTTCTTCATGGGTAGAATGGAGACAGGGGTGGACATGGGGAATTCGTGAAATACTTGGGAAGCAACAGGCCTTCCTGATGGGTCGGATGTGGGGATGTGAGGAGGGGAAGTCTGAGGTGGCCCCAGGACCTGGGCTTGGGCACCGTGGATTGTGGTGGTGCCTCCAAGGGCATTCTGGAGCACACCAGAGTCTCCTGGAGCACGGGTGAGCTCACCAGCCTTGCACAGGCCCAAAGACTTGCCCAGTGACTCCTGCAGCAGCTCCCCGTCCCCACTGTGCTGAGAGCTCGGGGCTCAGGGCCATCCAGTCCTGTGTCCAGGGAAGGTGTGGGGAAGAGAGACTCAGCCTCACTGTGACTGGTCGGAGAGCCCCCGCCTCCCCCGGCCGCAGACCGAGTCCCTGCATCTCCAGGAGGGTGTCCAGCCTGAAGCCCAAGGTCAGCACAGAAACAACGCTGCCCAGCATGTGTCCTCGGGCTCAAGGTCATGAGCTCTCTGCCCACCAGGGAGCTGTGTCCAGGCAGGATGGAAGTTTCCGGAAGAGCCTGAATGTGGGAGAAGCCACTCCCATCCTAAGCTGGGCTGGAGGTTCTGACCTGGGAGTGACGTAGCTAGTGCAGGGGAGCGGATGTGGCCAGCAAATGCCTGCTGTGGACCTCAGAGACTGCAGAGACACAACCACAGGCTTATGTCCTCTGCTTGTGGGTGTGAGAGAGAAGAGAGCCTCGCTTCCCTCCCCCTCAGTGTGGCTTCTCAAGGTCCGGGAGGGACTCGAATCTAGAAAGACCAGTGGCCTAGGAGGCCTGAGACCTGGGCCTGGCTCTGCCCCTTCCTGGCGTCCAGACCAGGGGCTCATCAAATCACCTATGGGTCCTGACTGCCCATCTGTGACATGGACGGTAACCCTGAGCCCCACTGCCCCTCACAGGGAATGAGCTTGGGAACCACAGAGGCCTGGACACATGGAAGCCTGGTGACCTGAGCTGTTCTGCTGCACAGGATGGAGGGAGGGGACAGAGATCAGTGTCTGCAGGTATAGAAAGTCGCGGGGCTACCCCAGCATAGAGTGTGTCCAGGCTGACCCTCCGGGGTCCCGGCCTGCAGCTACTGGGGTCTCCCTCCTGGCCCTACACCCAACCCCAAGCTGGGGTTTGCACAAGCAAACAGTTCTCACCCTGAAAGGGCTCACTCAGGGCTGTAACGATGGGGACAGTGGCACAGTCGATTTGGTCCCCATCTCCCTGTGATGGGACGAGCTGCCCAGATCTGGACTCAGTCCAAGGACTTTTTGCCCATAAGACTCAGGGACGGCTGCGGGAAGGGCTCTCCCATCACAGGGTGGGAGCGGGGGAACAGGCAGTGCCGAGGGCTCTCTGGGCTGAGGGGCGCAGAGCAGTTCCGGGGGAGCCCAGACTGGATGCGGTGATCGCTGGAGGCCACACACTGGGATGGGACAGCGGCGGTGACACGGGCTTTCTCAGAGTTCCTTGTTGGGAGTCAAGACCTTAACTCTTGCTCTGCTGGGTGACCTCTGGCAGGAGGACCAAACTCTTAGGACTCGGGTCTCACAACCATAAAATGGGTTTAAGAGGCTGACCACCTTGAGTATAGGGCCCCAGGCCAGTCCTGGGGATCCAGTCTGAGGATCTGAGGGTCTGAGAAGGTGAGGGGGAGTCAGAGAATGGGGAGAGGGGCACCGGCCAGGGGTTAGTGATGGAGCTGCTCCCCTGGGGTCCACGGGAGGCCAGGGTTCTCAGAGGATATAGGAAACCCTCTGGGAAGAGGAGGCCGGGCCTGAGTCGAGGCCACTGAGCCTGTGGCCAGAGGCACGTGTCCCTCTCCAGCCCTGCCTGTGCATGAGCAGACACCCGGGGCTGGCAGAGCCTCACACGGAAGGGGGGCTGTGGGGCCGCTCTGTGGGGGGTGGGCTTGGTCCTGTGGTGGGGGGCAGGGCTGGTCCTAGGCTGCAGAAAGAGCCCTGGGGACCAGCAGTGGGGACGTGCCTGTGTGTGCATTGGGGTGTGGGGGTCACAGTTCCCAGGAGGCTTTGTTCTCGGGCTCCTAGCTTCTCACTGCGACACCTGACAGTGAGGTTCCTAGAACATCAGAAAGGAGATGTGACTCATGAGATGGTGTAAAGACAGAGGACAGGCCCAAAGCAGGAGAGGCCCCGTGTCCTTGGCTCTAGGAGGGGACTCTGTGCCTGGCCATTGGCTGACACTGGAGAGCAGGGTGGCCCTGGCTGAGTGGGAGCCCAGGGACACAGATCAGGGGTCCTGGGGGTGCAGGCTGGGGACGGGAGACCACCAGGCTGGTTGTGAACACAAGGACGGGGCCTCTTCAGCACCAGGACTCCGAGAGGAGGCCGTCTCTACATTTATTCTGCTATTGCCTCCTTTTTTTTTTTTTTTTTTTTTAACATATAATGTATTATTTGTTTCAGGGGTACAGGTCTGTGAGTCATCAGTCTTACACGATTCGCAGCACCCTCCACAGCCCACACCCTCCCTCGTGTCCATGACCAGCCACCCCATCCCTCCCCATCCCCCTCTCCAGCAACCCTCAGTTTGTTCCTGAAATTAAAAGAGTCCCATGGTCTGTCTCCCTCCCTGGCCCCATCTTATTTCATTTTTTTCCCTTCCTTCCCCCTACAACCCCCTGCCCTTCCTCATATCACAGAGATCCTATGATAATTGTCTTTCTCTGTGCAGTTGTGCCTGAGGCTCCCCTGCAGGTGCTGAGCTAACCTTGAGAGATCGGAGTGGGTTACTCTAGGCTGGACCGTGAGGTCCCAGAATGAGCAGTCGGCCCCGCCCCTGGGGTGTGGAAGACCCTAAGGGCTCTTCTCAGTGATGCTTTTCCTCTTTTCTAGATTCTGCGCTCTGGTATTTCCTCTGCAACCTCACAGGCCCAGGCAGAGTCAGCAGGGAGGCGGCCGGCCATGGGCGCCGGCTCAGAAGACCCCCACCTGTGCGGGACCTCCTGGCTCCTGCGATTCACCAGCCTCCTCCTCAGTGAGTGGCCCGGGACCCCCGGGAGGGAGGCCGCGGGGCGGGCAGGGAGGCAGGAGCTCCCGGGCGGGCTGGGGTCTGTGCTGAAGAACCAGACGGAGCAGCTCCGTGAGGACGGAGCACACGCGGTGCGCTGGGTCAGAGCCCCGGGGTGGACAGAGGGAACAAAGGGAGCTTTGGGCTGAGGCGAGGCTGGGAACCCCGACCCGGCTGCCTGGAAGGGAATCTGTTCCCCCTCCCAGGGGGGTGAGGCCGGGAGAGCCTGGAGCCTCCTGCGGAGAGGGATGGAGGAGACACAGGAGCGGCTCTGAGGGACCCGGGGTGCAGATGGGCACCCTGCCTGCCATGCTCGGGGACCGTAGCCTCAGCAGCTGCCGTGTGCAGGAGGCGCCAACCCAGAGCCCCTGTCTGAGCTGGAGGGTCCGCGCTAGTCTGGCTCCTTGGGCAAGATGAGGCCCCGAGTCCAGTGACATTCTGTTTGCAAGGGAAGGACAGGAGCCCCCAGAATTCAAGGGTCTGTGCCCACCTGCCGTGTGTAGGGGTGAGCCCGGAACGGGAGACTGCTGACCTGGGCTCTGGGTGGGGGTGACCTGGGGGTAAGGGAGGGAAGCAGACATGGCTCCAAAAAGGGAACTGAAAGACTGTTTTACGGAGAGCCCGGTTTTCTGGTTCTTACCTCATCTAAGACCATCTGCTTCTGCGTAACATTTTAAATAAGAACAAAGGAGAAAATACTGTGCTCTTGGGATTTTTGAATTCTGCAGACACCTGGAACGCTTTTATTGTCTGTAATGTTTGCTGTGAACACATCAGCCCCTCCGTGCCTGTAGGATTCTAGGAAATTTTTGGATATCAGAGCATTTGTAAATAGAGAGATAAATCATTAGAAAAAGAGCTTTGCAAGACCCTTTTAGTAGGGTAACTTCCCGTCAGCAACTGGTGGGCTTTCTCTTTTCACTTTCATTGAACTGGGGAAATATGAGATATTACCTTGAACGTCCTCCATAAACATCTGGATTGTAAAATGAAAAATGATAGAAAAAAGGAGGAAGGAATGAAGAAAGAAGGGGAAAGGAGGGAAGGAAAAGAGGCAGAAATGGACAAAATGTTACATTGATGGTTGAAAGTCAAGTTCCATGGAGCACTGGGTGTGGTGCAAAAATAATGAATACTGTTACGCTGAAAATAAATTTTAAAAAATTTTTTTAAAAATAGGAAAAAAAATGAAAGTTAAGTTTCATCTTATTTAAATAAACTCCGACTCTCTTGCTCACAGCCACCCCGTCCCTGACCTTCTGTCCCTCTTTGGGGTCAGCACGGTTTGCAGATCTGAGCACTGTCGCGCTTTTCTCCTGTCCTGCGTCCTGCGTGAGCTTCCAGCTTCCTCAAGCTGATGTTCACCGTCCAGCCTCTGGGCCGCTCCTCCCCCGCAGCCTGGGGGCTGAGCCTCCTCTCTCCCAGGTTCCCCCCTTTCCAGCAGGTGCAGGTTAACCCTCAGGTAGCCCCAGTCCCTTCCCTGCCAAAGCCCGCCAAGTACTTGAGTCTCCTCTCCCGGGGCAATATTTGGGGATGAGACTTCAGATCTGCTCGGAGGCCCACTGACCAGACAGCAGTGCTGGGAGGGAGGAACCCTGGGCAGGGCAGAGGAAGCTGGGGGAGGGCAGGAAGAGGGCCCGGGGAGGGCTGTAGGGCAGTTTCCTACAGGGGAGGCACTGGGCTGACAAAGTGGGAAGTCACCAGGACTGATTCTGCGGTGGGTGAATCCAGAACAGTTTTCTCCTGAGGGAACCCCACCTCTCTGAAAGGTGCCCTCAAATTCCCTCCAGCTGTGACATCCTGGGATTGCGGGTCTCCTCCTGGACAGGACTGTCCTGTGGTTTCTCCGAGGCCTCTCCTCCATGTCTCCCTCCTGTCTGTCCTCATCGTGTGTCCTGACGGGGACAGACAGCCGGGGAGTCTGCTTGGGCCCCGTCAGAACCCAGAGCCCAGGACCACCTGTGGTCACCTCCTCCACCCTCCACGGGGGGAGGGATGCATCTTCGAGGCTCCCTGCAGTCCTCGGGCCTCCGCTGTCTCTGTCTCTGCTCCTGAGCAGGTGTGCACCCCGGTGTGCATGGCCCGCTCCGGACAGTGAGCTGCCTCGGCCGAGGTTGGGCGGGGGGGGGGGGGGGGGGTGCGGAGCAGCCGCTCAGGAACAGCCTGACCGGAGCCACGCGGCAGCTGCCCATGGTCCGTAGAAACGCCGACCTCCATGAACCTGTCCCCTGGGGCAGACCACTCTGACACACACGGGGGCACTGAGAGCGACAGTGTGGGCTCAGAATTCCTGGGGAGCAGCAAACAGGCAGGTGCAGCCCTGGGGGAAGATCTGCTGTCCCTCGGGGAGCCCCAGGCACCGTCCCCTTTTGGAACAAGGGCGGATTCTCAGACTTGGGGTTGGCGTCCTGTGTGCACCACACTCTGCGTATTTGCACACGAGATGGGCCGTGGCCGTGGACTGGGTGGGGACACGGGTGTGACCGGACACTGTCATTCTGTGCATTAATTCTTGAGGAGCCTCCAGGCTCATTCACAGGAGGAATGTTCCTTAGATATAATGGGACATAATGTTCTCATCAGTCTGGCGAAGGGCAGAAAGCTTGATCACCGTGTGCCGGT
>NC_081566.1:64721865-64725648 GCF_022355385.1 Mustela nigripes
AAAAAAAAAAAAACCCTAAACCTGGATACTCCAAGGGCAACCCTTTTGGGTCCCCTCCCTCTCCGGGACCTTTATACTGTTGCTCAATAAACTTTGCTTCATTGCCTACCAAAAAAAAAAAAAAGATACAGATATAGATATAGATATAGATATATAATGTATTATTTGCTTCAGAGGTACAGGTCTGTGAATCCTCAGTCTTACACAATTCACAGCACTCACCATAGCACATACCCTCCCCAATGTCCATCACCCAGGCACCCTATACCTCCCCCTCCATGCCCCAGCCACCCTCAGTTTGCTTACTGAGATTACGAGTCCCTTGGTTTTGTCTTGTTTCATTTTTCTCTCCCTTCCCCCGTGATCCTCTGTCTTATTTCTCAAATTCTTCATATCAGGGAGATCATATGATAATTGTCTTTCTCTGATTAACTTATTTCATTTAGCATAATACCCTCTAGTTCTACCCATGTCATTAAATGGCAAGATTTCGGTGTTTTGATGGCTGCATGGTATTCTGTTGTATATAAACACCAAATGTTCTGTATCCATTCATCTGTTGATGGACATCTAGGCTCTTTCCATAGTTCGGCTGTTGTGGACGTTGCTGCTATAAACATTCGGGTGCACGTGCCCCTTCAGATAACTACATTTGTATCTTTAGGGTAAATACCCAGTAGTGCGATAGCTGGGTCTTAGAGTAGCTTTATTTTCAACTTTTTGAGGAACCTCCATGCTGTTTTCCAGAGTGGTTGCACCAGCTTGCATTTTCACCGACTGTGTAGGAGGGTTCCCCTTTCTCTGCATCCTCGCCAACATCTGTCATTTCCTGACTTGTTAATTTTAGCCATTTCGGCTGGTGTGGTGGTATCTCATTGTGGTTTTGATTTGTATTTCCCTGATGCTGAGTGATGTGGAGCACGTTTTCATGCGTCTGTTGGCCATCTGGATGTCTGCTTTGCAGAAATGTCTGTTCATGTCTTCTGCCCATTTCTTGATTGGATTATTTGTTCTATAGATGTTGAGTTTAATAACTTCTTTATAGATTTTGGATACTAGCCCTTTAGCTGACATGTCATTTGCAAATATCTTCTCCCATTCTGTCAGTTGTCTTTGGGTTTGGCTGTTTCCTTGGCTGTCCAAAATCTTTTGATCCTGATGAAGTCCCAATAGTTCATTTTTGCCCTTGCCTCCCTTGCTTTTGGCGATGTTTCTGGGAAGCAGTTGCTGTGGCTGAGGGCAAAGAGGTTGCTGCCTGTATTCTCCTTAAGGATTTTGATGGATTCCTGTTTCACATTGAGGTCTTTCATCCATTTGAAGTCTATTTTTGTGTGTGGTGTAAGCAGTGGTCCAGTTTCGTTTTAATGCATGTGGCTCTCCAATTTTCTCAAAACCATTTGTTGAAGAGACTGTCTTTTTTCCACTGGACATTCTTTCCTTCTTTGTTGAAGGAGAGTTGACCGTGGAGTTCAGGAACATTTCTGGGCTCTCTATTCCATTTCATTGATCTGTTTATCTGTTTTGGTGCCAGTACCATACTGTCTTGATGATGACAGCTTTGTAATAGAGCTTGAAGTCTGGAATTGTGATGCCCTGATTTCTTGTTCAACATTCCTCTGGCTATTCAGGGTTTTTCCTGGGTTCACATAAATTTTAGGATTATATGTTCCATTTCTTTGAAAAAACTTGATGGTATTTTGATAAGGATGGCATTAAAATGTAGATCGCTTTAGGTAGCTAAATGTTTTCATAATATTTGTTCTTCCAATCCATGAGCATGGAATGTTTTTCCATTTCTTTCTGTCTTCCTCAATGTATTTCATGAGTGATCTATAGTTTTCTGAGTACAGATTCTTTGCCTCTTTGGCTAGGCTTATTCCTAGGTATCTTATGGTTCTTGGGTGCAATTGTAAATGGGATCAACTCCTTAATTTCTCTTTCTTTTGTCTTATTATTGGCGTATGGAAATGCAGCTGATTTCTGTGCATTGTGTTTATATCCTGACATTTTATTGGATTCCCTGTATGAGTTCTAGCAATTTGGGGGTAAAGTCCTTTGGGTTTTCCACATAAAGCATCATATCATCTACAAAAGTGAAATTTTGACTTCTTCTTTGCTGATTCGGATGCCTTTTATTTCTTTTTGTTGTCTGATTGCTGAGGCTAGGACTTCTACTATGTTGAATGGCAGTGGTGATAACGGACATCCCTGTCATGTTCCTGCCTCAGGGGGGAAGTTCTCAGATTTTCCTCATTGAGAATGGTATTTGCTGTGGGTTTTTCATAGATGGCTTTGATGATATTAAGGTATGTACCCTCTATCCCTAAACTGTGAAGAGTTTGATCAGGAAGGGATGCTGTACTTTGTCAAGTGCTTTTTCGGCATCTACTGAGAGGATCTCACCCCTTCCCATCCGACAGCCACTCAAGATCACTGATGCCCTGGGGTTCATGGCTTTGTTCTCTGGTCGGGGAAGAATCCAGTGTCCATGTCGAGAAGGACGATCTGATTCACACTAATGTGTCTTCACTGGGGGTGGGCTCCAGGCTCCTGTGTGGAAATGCAGGCAGGCACTAGCTGAGACAGGGAGTTTCCCCCTCAGGGGCTGCCTATCCCCAAGGTCATTCCTGCATCTCTGAAAGGAAATGAGAGGAAGGGAGAGGCACGGGGGTGCTCCTGGGAACCTGGAAAGGAAAGCAAGCCCATTCTTGATGCTCGACATCTCGCACCCAAGGGCATTCTGGAGCACACCAGAGTCTCCTGGAGCATGGGTGAGCTCACCAGCCCTGCACGGACCCAGGGACTCACCCAGTGACTCCTGTAGCAGCTCCCCACCCCCACTATGTTGAGAGCTTGGGACTCAGGGTGGTCCAGCCCTGTGTCCAGGGACATGCAGGGAGGGTGTGGGGAAGAGAGATTCAGACTCACTATGTCTGGTCCGAGAGTCCGTGCCTCTCCGGGCCACAGACAGAGTCCCTGCATCTCCAGGAGGGTGCCCAGCCCGAAGCCTAAGCTGAGTATAGGAGCCATACTGCCCAGCATGTGTTCTCCAGCTCAAGGTCATCAGCTCTATGTCCATGAAGGTGTTGTGTCCAGGCGGGATGGAAGTTTCCAGAAGAGCTCGAGTGTGGGAAAAGCAATCCCACCCTGAGCTGGACTGGAGGTCTGTCCTCTGTGTGACTCAGCCAGTGCAGGCGGAGGCTGTGGTCTGCAAAGGCTCACCGTGGACCTCAAAGCTTGCAAGAGACAACCACAGGCTTATTTCCTCTGCCTGTGGGTGTGAGAAAGGAGGAGGTTGCTGGGGGCTCCATCCTGGGTCCTGTGCCCCACCCCAAGCTGGGGTTTGCACAAGCAAACAGTTCTTACACTGACAGGGCTCGCTCAGGGCTGTAATGATGGGGACAGGGTCACAGGCTTGGTCCCCATCACCCTGAAGGGACCAGGGATGAGCTGCCCAGATCTGGACTCTATCTGAGGAGTCTCTGCCCACAAGGCTCAGGGACGGCCCAGGGAAGGGCTCTCCCATCACTGGGTGGGAGCGGGGGAACAAGGCAGTGCCGAGGGCTCTCTGGGCTGAGGGGCACAGAGCAGTTCCGGGGGGAGCCCAGACTGGATGCGGTGATCGCTGGAGGCCACACACTGGGATAGGACAGCAGCGGTGACACGGGCTTTCTCAGAGTTCACTGTTGGGAGTCAAGATCCTGCCTCTTGCTCTGCTGGGTCACCTCTGGCGGGGGGACCAAACCCTTAGGACTCGGGTCTCACATCCATAAAATGGGTTCA
>NC_081566.1:64728648-64737539 GCF_022355385.1 Mustela nigripes
GAAGGAGAGAAATGTTGACAGACACTGACACGCACGTGCCCAGTGGCCACGGTCCAGCTACGGCATGACTCTTCATTGGCCGCACAGCCAGAGGTGGGAGGAAGGCTTGAGGACACAGAGGTAACGAGTCCCTGAGAAGGCACTGGACACGGGGTCTCCGAGTGGATCAGTCCTGCCCGTCCATGTTAGAGGGTTGTGGGAAGGGAAACTGTATATCCCCATGATGCAGGAGATATAATCTGGGTGGATGGGACTTGAGATGTCCATAAATCTCTCAGTGCATCTAGTTCCTTCTACTGCGTCCCCATCCAGGTGGAGCGGAGAGGGACCCAGATGATTCTGGCCACTCCCTGTCATCTCACTCCCTTCCAAACCTCCACAATCATGGGCATTAGTGGGATAGACCAGATCTTGGGTCCTGGTCAACTCTCCTCCAGGGGAGACTCTCCAAGACTCTAGAGCTCCTGCTTTCCTGATTTCTTTGGCAAAAGTGACCAGATAGAGTCTGTGTGAGGAACAGTCTCTCCGCTCCCTCTTCCTTTTCTCAGCTGCTCCCTGTGCAGCTCACAAATGCAGCTCAAGCTCATGGGCGTCCTTCGTTTCCGTGTCATTTCTCCCTCACGAGCCTGCAGGCAGCCTGAGGGCAGAAGCTTCCCCTTGTTCTCTGTCCCATCACCTGTGACGTGGACAGAGCTGCTTCCTGGCACCTGTTCAATACTTGGTGGTGGGAGATGAGAAACACCTGCTCAGAAATCATTTGTCCCTCGTCTGGGCTGCTAGGGAAGCCACCCAAGCCCCCACATCAACCATGTGAAGTTGAATGTCATTGTGCCTGCAGATGACCTACCCTGAGATGCCCACATGGTTCTGCCAAGACAAGCTCCAGGGTCTCCTATGTTTGGACCCACTCAGTGTGCTTCCAGCCACGGACCTCAGCTGTCCTGGGATCATAGCTGCTGGGATCATGTCTCAGTCCATCTGCCCTCATGCTGACCTCCCATGGGGATTCCATCACCATGATATGACCAATGAGAAGGAAGTAGCAGACATACTACATGTCCTGGTATGCAGAAGAGCATCAGAAAATTGATTATAAATCCCATGATAATCAAGGTCTGGACATTACAGGGAAGGATCTGGAGGTCCATTCATTTGGGGAAGCATCAGCATGTAACTTCAAAATTACCTCATGTCTAGTGAGTAGATGTGACCTGGGTCTGGATAGTCTTGGACTCCCTGTGGGGCAGCCAGTTCCACTCTCAGACCCTGATGCTCCAGGTCAGCCACTTCTGGGAGGGGGCCAGATCAGAGGGGCAGCTTCGGGGTGGGCTTTGCTGGGGGCTCAGGAGGCAGGAGTGAAGGAGGGAGGTGGGCAGCAGGGGGCTATCTAGTATCCACATCTTAATTTCTCCAGACTCTTGAGGGTTGAGGGGGAGAAAGGGGTACTAGGTCCTGTCTGGGATGCTCTCACATCCCCAGGACGGGCAAACCACCCTCAAACCTCTCTTAGGGACAGCAGGCTTTCTCCTGCTTGGGAGCCGAGGCTGAGATCACCTGTAGCTCAGAGTCTCACTTTCCAGAGTCCTGCTTTGTCGGGAGAGCTCTGTCTACAATCTCAGGCCCTGGTGTGCACCCCGCCCCACTCCCCAGTGTGCTTGTGTCCCGGCTAAGGAGAGTGTGTGTGTGAGTGAGGGGCCAGGACAGCCTCCCAAGGCCCCTGCACTGACCAGCTGGGCTGTGACACTGTCTGCGGCGGTTTGGGGACAGGGTAAGGGAACCTTCCCTTCCTATCTGGGGGTGACCTTTCCGATAGCTCTTTCCAGGCTCTTGTGGTGGGAGGGGGTCTCCTGCAGGACGCCTCATGTGAACCAGGCCCTGACTTGGGGTCCACAGCTCTTCACAGTGCAGACAGGGGCTGAGCTCTGCAGTGAGACTCACTGGGTCACTCATTCTGCTTCTGCCTCACATTGATGGGCAGATTCCGGTTGTGGCCACAGAGAGCTCGCTCGCTCCCCTGTGCTCCCACCGCCCCCACGCCCCGGCTCTCCACACAGACGCGGACACTGAGGGAACATTTATAACAGCTCAGGTCCCCTTTGTGCATCAATGAGAGAAATCACACCACCACGGTCGCTACCCAGGCCAAGGGCGCGAGCACAGGACGCGCAGAGACGGGACGGATCAGGTGCAGGAGCCCAAGAGATGGTCATCCTCGCAGGTCAACGCACAAATGCAAATCGAACATTCTGGCTACCCTGTTTGCCTGTCAAATGAACGCATTTGTGTCTGTGGTGTTGAGTCCAGAGTGCAGTGACAGGGCAAGAACAGGCTCTCTCCTGTCTTATGGGCCAATGTCCCCTACCTAAGTGTTCAGCCCTGGGGCAGCCTTAGGAAAGACCTGACCGCAGCCCTGAGCTCTCCAGGTGTCTGCGGGGGAAGCTGTGCGAGCGGCGCCCCCTGGTGGAAGGAGCCGCAGCGACAGCCGCCTGCACCCAGGGCACCCAGCCTCACCTTCCTGGGCCACGGGGAGCAGGTCTGTCCTGGACACGTGAAGAGAAGACAACGCAGCCCTGCCCCAGCCCAGGCCAGCTCTGCTCCGGCCAGAGCCAGGTCTGAAAAAGACTGTTCAGAAGCCAAGTTCTGTCCCAGTGCCTCCCCTGTCCCCTGGTTCTCTCAGCTGTCCAGCACGGGGTGGGTTATGGGGCCGACTCTGAGGCCCCTCTGGCTCAGGCATCCTGGGATTCTCAGTCAGGATGGACCCGATGGGGCCCTGTTACCTTCTGACCTCCATCTCCTACCCGTCTTGCCTGGGCTCATAGATGCTCCAGCCACTCTGTCTTCCTGCTCCTGGAACAGAGCAGGCAGGTCCCACCTAAGGACCACTCCATGGGCTGTCACCTGCACCACGAAAGTGATTCCCCAGATGTCCACAGTCACTCCTCACCTCCTTCAAGTCTTTTCTCAGAAGTCTCCTTCTTGGGGAACCTGTTCTGACCTCCTGGTGTAACCTGGAAACCACACTGCCGGGTGCTGAGCCCCCCACCCTGCTTTCCATGCAGAGCCCTGCTCGCCATATGGACTGTGGTTCCCGTGCATGGCTTTCCCCATGGAGGAACGGGAGGAAGGCAGGGGGGAAGGCAGAGGGTTCGTTGGGTGCACTCGTACGTACATACGTGTGTGTGTGTGTGTGTGTGAGAGAGAGAGAGAGAGCACCTGGAGAGGAGCTGGTGCACAGTAGGAGCTCATGAACTGTTGGCAGAAAGATGAGTCCACCATTGAGGAAGGTCTGGGTCGTGGGCTGATGTGTCCCCCCTAAACAGCTCACGCTCAGTGTATGGATAGGGTCATGCTACTGTAACCATACAGAGGTTCAGGGAAAGGAGCTTGTGGCCCAGGAGCTGCCCTGTGGGGACAGCAAGAAGGGACAAAGGGCACGTGAGGAGAACGCAGCACAGCTCTGCCGCTGTCACTCAGTGTGTCCACACTCGGGCCCCCGATTGACCCTCATCAGTGATTCTGGTGGGATCCAGGGACATCAGCTGTGAGAGACGCTCCTCAACACGGGGTGGGGGGCCGAGGTCAGATGAATATGGAAACGTGACAACCACATCCCTCCTGAGATGTTCACCGCCCCGACTCCAGGGCAACGTCAGTTTTATCCTTTACTCTGAGATTCACATGTATGACCAGGGGTTCAGTTTCCTTCTTCCTTTTTTGGAGCAAAGTTCCTTTGGAGCTCCTGCTCCGTCAGCACGAGCCATCACCTACTCTGGGAAATGTCCACTAGAAGAGGAAGCTGAACCCCTAACCCAGCACCCACCCTTTGAGGCCCCCACCAGCAGCAGCGGGTCCTGGGTCTGGGCCTGCGGGGGCAGGGGTGAGGCAGGTGCTCACTAGGGTCAGTGGGGGTGGGAGCAGCAGCCTTCTCTGGCAGGACCTCTGGGAACCAGGCGGTGGGAAATCGGGGAGCAGAGCTCAAGCAGGCGGGGCTCTGAGCCAGGACTGGGTCTAGATCTCCTTCCCGGGTTGAGACCAGACAGGCCTGAGGCCCTTTGTCTGCGGTGATGCCCGTGGGAGGAATCCTAGGTTGCTTCGGGTGCGGTCAGTTACCCACATCGGGGCTTAGTGTCCAGAGGAGAGTTGCCCCAGGTCCACCCCAAAGCTTCTGGAAGCAGAGTCGTCCCCCCATCCAGCAAACGTCTTCTGCACCCACGCCCTGAAGACCCCGTGTGACAGCTGAGGACACAAGAGGGAACATGTGTCCGTGTGTCCTTGGCCTCAGGGGCCTGGATTTCCTACGGAGACCCCAGAATTTCCCCCAGCGGGACTAGGACGCACAGCCAGGGAGGAGGAGGTGTTGGTCCTGCGCGTGCTGTCCAAGTTCATGATGCCACGTGTCAGGGACACGGACCTGCCCATGGTCCTGGCATCTCAGGGCTGAGCCCTCTGGCCGTCACCCCGGGCAGCGTGGCCTGGCTCTGCCTCCCACATGTGGGCTGTCCTGGCTTCTCCCCTCTCCCCTCTGGGATTGTTCTCAGTGAGTAGCAGACCAGATCTGTCTGCTGCGGGATCCTGCGGTCACCGGGTCTGCAGGCGCCTGTCCTCAGAGGCCCTCAGTTAGGGCTTGGCCATGTGACCCGCCTTCCTCCCACTCACAGGGACCCCCTGGTCTGAATCAGGGAGCTGGAGGGGCCGTGAGGGACTGGGGTCTCCCTCTCCACCTGTTTGCTCCCCTCCCCCATGCCGAGGTCCCCCTCTTCACTAACATCCCTGGAAGCCCATGAGGGGAGACCTGGACACAACAAGGATCCCCAGGCTACCCCCTCCCGATCTGCCCTTCCACCAGGCCGTCACTGCTATAAAGTCTCCTGCACGAGGAGCCCGTTTTCTCAACGCAGGGGAACTTCAAGGCCACTCCCGGCCAGCTGCTGGGCCCCCTCGGAACTCGCTCCTGCAGACTCAGGACAGGACCCCCACAACAGAGCAGAGACCCGGCCACAGGGCCAAGGTGCCTGTCTGCCCCTGCCTGCGGCTCCTCCTGGACCTGCTGGCCGCGTGCACCCAGCCGCCCCCTGACGGGGCATCCTGCTTCCCTCCTCCCAGGCCCCTTCCTGCCCTGTTTCCCTGTCCCTGGGCTGCTCCAGCTCCCGGGATGACAGACAATGCTCAGGAGCCTCTTCGGGGTGGTGGGGGGGGGGTGTAATCCTCCCCCTGCCCTGCCCTGCCCTGCCCTGCCCTGGAAGGGTCTGTGCTTCTGCCTCCCGATAGCCTGTGCGCGCCCCTAGAACAGCGACTCAGCTTCCCCACGTGCTGCATACAGTAGGCGCTCATGACCTGTGTGTGCAGGTGAGCTGAGGTGGGAGGGCTCCTCTGCGGGAGTCTCTAGCAGCAATTCGAACCTTGGCCGCCAGGTAGCGTCGGTGCCTGCGCTCAGGGCAGGCTTGGGGTGCACAGGGGCTGCCCATGGGGGGGTGCTGCGGAGCCTCTCCCTTTGCTCCCAGACCCACTACAGGGCCAGGTCAGGGTGGGGGCGCCAGAAAAACGCAGGGGCTGGCAGGTCGACAGGGGGCCCTCGTACAGACATGAAGCTGTGACCAGGAATCAGGGATTAGGAGCCCAAACAGGGAGATCCTCTGGTTGGGGGGAGTGGGGAGAAAGGAGACAACACGGTGGAGACATCTGAGAGGAAGGATGGGGTGCCAGGGACCCTGAGGGCACTTCCTGTCTGATCCCCATCTGGAGCGCTCACAGCAGAGGCTCCTGTCTGTCTTCCCCCTCCCAGTTGTGTGACCCTGGGCAAGTCACCCGTCCTCTCTGTCCCTCTGATTTCTGCTGAGCCCAGTGAGGGTGCTGATGGGACTGACCTCTTCAAGCTGTTCACAGGATTAAATGAAAAACCACATGAACTGGTGATTAGCATTATGTACTCAGCAAGTAATATCTAATTTAAAATGTTGTCTAAGAGTCTGGCTAACTCAGTCAGAAGAGCACGCAATTCTAAATCTGGGGGTGGCGAGTTCAAGCCCCACATTGGGCTTAGAGTCTAATTCAAGAAAATCAGTCTGAAGTTTGTTAGCTTAAATATTGAAAATTAATGACACAGAGGAAATAAATTGTTCTATGTTCTCTCGGGCAGAGAGCTCCTAATGATGAAGTTCACGTTGTACAAATATGATTGAAAATTGATGCAAATGTTTCCAGAATGAGAGTCTCCCTCCCACCTGTGTGTCCCACAGCCCCTCTGCTCCAGGGCAGCCAGTCCTACCTTCTGTGTTTCTCCAAGTTACACTGTATCTATAACCTATAACCGTTACCTTGTTGAAATGGCTACATTGTATCTATGCTGTATCTACATTATCCAACTGGGGTCCATCAGTACTTTATGTCCCACCAAGTAACATCAGTGCGAACATGTATCCTGATCTCAGAGATGTCCACAGTGAGGACTCCTGAGCCCAAGTATCCTTGATGAGCAGGAGCCATCAGTCCCCTGCCGTGAGCCCCCCTGGCACTGCTTGTCCACAATGTGTCATTAGTGCTTTGAGTCCTTACCCCCACTTTTAAGGGAATGGCCTCACTGTTCACAGGCTTTCTTTCTGTTTTGTTTGGCAAATGTGAGCCATCAGTCCCCTCCCGTGAGCCTCCTTCCCAGTCATGCCTGCGACTCTCTCCTGGTCTCACTTTATTGACTCTGTGGTCTTTGTCCCCTCCCCTTCCTGCTCCTGGTTTAAAGCCTAAGTCAGTCTTTACTTGTCCCTCAGATTCCCAGACTGTTCCCTTGACCACTACCTAGTTAAGAGTGCCAGTCCCCGGAAGTGTCCTGTCCCCTCCTTCCCCTGCTGGAAGTTGACCCCCCCCCCAAAGGGAGGGCTTCTGTCTCCCTCACCGGTGACCCCCATGGGGCCTCAGTCCATAGCAGGGAGTAGGGACTGAGCTGCAAGGGACCTTGGGGGCTCCTGGCTGGCCTGGTTAGGGTCCTGACACCTCCATTTGGGGCCACGGACCTTCTGGAGAATCTGAGGAGAGCTCGAGAGCCCCTTCCTAGAGAAACACTCACATTTGCCAAACAAAACAGAAAGAAAGCCTGTGAATGTGAGGCCATTCCCTTAGAAGTGGGGGTAAGGACTCAAAGCACTAATGACACATCGTGGACAAGCAGTGCCGGGGGCAGACGGTCAAGGTCACCATCCACAGTGTCAGGTGATCTCTCCCTGGGACAGGTGCTGGCTTCCTCTGAGGAGACCCCTGCAGATGCTCCCACTGGCTGTTTCCTGTCAGTTTCTTGATCTTGTTCTGGAAGCTGGGATATCGTCGGGGTGCAGCAGTGGGGCACCGAGCGGTATCTTCTCCATGACCGGGGGAAATTGCACCTGACACAACCCTGCTGGGATGCGGTCGGACCTCTTGTCTGGGTGTCGAGCTGGGGGCTCCGAGTTCGGCTAGATGGGGCCTCCAACCTTCTCCGGGTTTTGCAGTTTCTCCAGGCTGGTGACACTTCACAGGTCAGGAGGGCCAAGCCCCTTCCTTAGGCACGAGGCCAGCAGACAGCCGCCCGGCAGAGATGCCAGGAAAATGCAGAGCACCGGGATGCCCCTACAACAACACTTCCAATTCTGTAAGCATCACCTGGAAGGCTCACCTTCCAGAAATTAAGAACACCAGAGGCACAGATGGAGATGGACTCTGGGGTGGAGGCGGGGGGTGTCCCCAGATGGCCAAGGCAAGAGCTGACCCACAACTTGAGTCCTTTCTGGGGAGCCCAGGGAATAGGATTCTGTGTTTATTTGAGGCAAGAGTGCCACACATACAAGGACTCCTCATTGCCACGCTGTGGAACCCATCCTATGTCATGAGCTGCTGGAGGCAACCCAGAAGGACTGGCCATGGTTTCTTCTGACTGTGGGGTCAGTGGGGCCCATGGTCTCCTCCTGCTCATTGGTTCTCAGTGTTCTTCTGCTCTGGGGTTTGGGACAGTCCCCATTCTCCATAAAGTTCCAGCTTCTTCCCAAGAGCGTTTCCTCCTGTCCAGGCTGTCCCTGTCCTGTGGGGTGCAGACTGGGGTGATTGGACTGGCCAGGGAAGTGGTCTGCATGAGAGATGCCAGAGTCTGGAGAAGGATTGACTCGGGAGCTGGGCAGCCCTCGGAGGCTCCCGAGAGCTGTGTGGTCAGAGTTCTGAAGCCAGGCTATGGAACCTCGTCTCCTGGAAGCTGCCATGCTGGCCTCCTCCTGTGGGGCTGCACACTCTCTGCCTCACCTCCACGGAAATTCTCCCCACCACTCCCTGCAGAGCAAGGCACTCCGCACAACCAGGGCTTCCCTTCCAATCTTTCTCCTGCACAACAGAGCATCATGGAAACCACATGGACCACTAGTGACCTGGGGACTGTGGATGCTTGAAACGGAGACGCCCTCCTACCAGATGGACATCCTTCTGGCAAATCCTGACCCCGGATCCCTTCCCTAAACTCTGATGGTTTAGGGAGGCCCTGATGGGGGACTGATAAGGAAACAATCAAGGAAAAGGGACATATTGAAGAACCATCCACGCAGAGTAGACTGAGAGCTAATGTCCACAGTGCAGCTAGAGCTCTTCCAAACATGAGCAGAAGACCATCAGCCCAATGGAAAAGTCTAGAGAAACTAGGAAAAGTCAGAGAAGAGACACAAATGATCACTTAACAAATCAGAGAATTTTTAAATTTGCTAATATTTAAGATATGGAAATGAAACACTGAGTTAATGTCACATAGACTGGTCATCACGGAAATGCAAAGCAAAGCAACTAAACTCCACTGCATACCTGTTAGAATGACTGAAATCTGGACCCCTGACAGCACTGGGTGCTGGTGAGGACGAGCAGCAGCAGGAGCTCTCCATCACGGCTGCTGG
>NC_081566.1:64740539-64769585 GCF_022355385.1 Mustela nigripes
CTGAGACTCACACCAGGGACGAGTCACGTCTGTGCTTCAGGAGGGAATACGGAATGGGGAGAAACGGGGATTTTGCCGTAACACTCGTTGTCCCCGTAGGACTCAGGGTCCTTGGTGGGACTCTTATTATCTAGTGTTCCTGTAACAGGTGACAGCACCTCAGTGGCTGACCACACCACCCCCTGGGGTCCTCCTGGGCTGTAGGGCGGGAGTCAGACCCCAGAGCCTCTGCCATGAAGTCCAGGAGTCCTCAGGGCTGTGCTCCTCTCTGCAGGCTCCGGGGAGAATCCACTTCTGCTCCTGTCCCCCCTTCTAGTGGCTATCACATCTCCTGGACCATGGCCCATTCCTCTCCCTTCCCAGGTGGCACTGGTGGGATGAGTCCCTCTGGCACCGTGTCCCTCCCACCTCCTCTCCTGCCTCCTCCCACTTGTGAGGACCCGGTGATCACACGGAGCTTGTCCAGGGAATCCAGACCATCTCTAGTTTAGGATCAGCTGGTTTTCAGCCTCAGTTCCCCTTTGCCCTGGAACCTAAGACAGCTACGGGCTCTGAAGGTCAGCACATGGCCATGGTTGGGGGACACTCGTCACCTAGCAGGATCCGGAATCCTGCGTGTGGTTCTCCCCGCCCCACCCCCTCGTCCTTCTCAGTCCAGCCGAGTCAGCTCACTCACGGACTGCACGGTCCCCCTCTGAACCCCCACGGATGGAGAAGTTCACAGGGTAGCCCTTCATCAGACCCTCAGGGAGCAGCTCGCTCTGTGTGCACCCCTCCTCCCTGCACAGGGAGACGTCCTGCCCCAGAGAGAGAGGCCTTTGCAGATTCAGGTCCTGGAGATTTCCAGGTAGACTCCCAGTCTGTCCCTTGTCTTCCTGCTAGACCCCAAGTTCAGTGCATATTACAAAAATTGGGGTGGCCTTTCCTAGGAACCACCACCATGTCCCCCACTGTGGTCTTTCCTGGATGAGCCTGGGACCAATCTCTGGGCTCCCAGAGCTGGCCAGTGGCCATCTGCACCACGGGCTGTGTGGTCCCGAGAACTATCTGAGCAGTAGAGCCGGGGCCTGGACCAGGACAAATCCTTGTGTCTTACACTTAACCATCCTGTAGGGGACGCATCACTTTCTTGGAGTTCATGGTTTTCAGGCAGATGACTCCAGCGTTTAATTTCTCAAGGGAGATTTGTAAGACGTGCTCAGTCTAGCGAAATCGCATAGAGCTGAACTCAGTGGCTCCCTTCCTTACTGGCACCTGCTGTTTATTTGGGTCAATTCTCTTGTTATCTGTAAAATGCAATCAGTGTCCTTAGGGGGAGGAAGCCAGAGCGTCAGGGAGAATCCGCAGGAGGAAGCAGGAGCCGTGATGTTCTACACTCACCTGAGACTGTCCTCTTGTCCCTCCCAACCCAGAGCCTGTTCCCCGTCCCCAGATCCGGGCCACAGTTGTGTCCCCCATACCAGGCTGGTGCAACCTCACCATGGAGTGTAACACCACAGAAACCAGGGAGGACCTGACCGTGTCCTGGGAGAGTGAGGGTCTCCCCAGGGACCTGGAGCAGAGACCGGCCCCAGGACCAGCCCCCAACCCCTGGACACTGGCTGTGAACCTGCCCCTGAGCCAGCCCAGCCCCAGGCTCACCTGTGTGGTCAGCAACCAGGGGGACAAGAAAACTGTCACCCTGGATCTTGGGGACCTCTGTGATCATGGTGAGTGCACCTGCCAGAGGGGAGGGACATTCTTGGGGTCAGGGAAACCTGGGTCAGGGTTCTCAGTTTTTCCCCCGACATTTATATCACCCCGGCCACCTGGTCACCCCATCCAGGACTCTGGCAGGAATATCCAACCTGCGTCTGCCCTTTGGTGTCTCTCCTGTGCTGCTCTCCAGCTCTCACCCCTGCTGGTCTAGGCAGCAGCCAGCAGGTACCTCTCCCCGCCCTCATCCATCACCATGAGTGTGTCCACGGTGGCTTTCAGGAAAAGCGAGTTGGGGATATCGGTGGTCTGTGCCATCTGAGGGGTCTGAGCCAGTGATTCCTGCAGGATTCAGGGTTCAGGGCTCCTCTGCCCATTTCTGGTCTCACGGACACATGTCACCCACCTGCTGGCTTGCATTCCCAATGTGTCCCACTCTCCTCCGCTGCCAGCCTCCGCTCAGGCCCCTCCCTCTGCCCTCAGCCCTTCCAAGTCAGGAGTCCCCCACTCCCCACTTACTCCCATCCAGGGACCCCCTCCCTGCAGCTGGCTCTGGGGGCCTGTGACCCGGGCAGTCCCACAGGGCCGCGTGCTGGGGGCAGTCCCAGCATGAACAGAGTTTGCACAGGGCTCCGCAGCCTCGATGGCTCAGGGCCCTGCGGGAGCTGCTGCTGTCCTGCCCTCACACCTCGTCTCCTCTAAGGAGTGGTCAGTGGCCTCACCCTGGGAGCTGATGCTCTGGCCCAGGATTAGTGTCCTGAGCAGGCTGAACCCCTGGAGGGCAGTGGCCATGTCTGCTGCTCCTTGGAATGCTTGTCCTAGGCTTAGCCTTGGGCCATTTGCTCACAGTCACTGTATCCCTAAATGAATGAATGACCTGGTTCCCTGTGATTCCCCTCACCCCTTCACCCACTCCTCCACCAGCTGATGGGAGACCTACTGCCTCCATATCCATGATCCCAGAGGAAGCTCATGGCTCACCGACCCGCTGGGCCCTCTGGAAACAGGCTCCTGCCTCCCTCTCATCCTCCCACCAGGCTCCCCCTACCTTGTCCCTCTCTGGCCTGCCCCAGTGGGTTCCAGCAGCTCCCAAGTTTGGGGAGCTGTCACAGCCATTCCTGGTCATGGCTCTGCACCCTGGCATGCCTCACCCTGAATATCGGGCAATCTCCTACTCCTCCCTCAATACCAGGTTTACCCATCACCTCCTCCAGGAGGCCCTCCCTGATGACCTGGGTACAGGCTGTAGCTCTAGTGCCCTGGGATGGCTCTGGCTGGCTGCTTCTGGCATGTGTCAGCCCTCCCCCTGCTGAGGGGCTCTTCAAGGGCGGGCACCATGTCCTGCTCTTCTCAGCACCCGGGCCCCAAGCAGGAGCTCAGGAACGGGCTGAGTGAGAGCCTCTGCCATGCTCCTCCCTCTCGAGCTTCTGACCAGGTCCCTTCAGAGTCTCCATGTGCCTGGCAATGGGCGTCCTCAGTTCCCTGTCGCCTTAACCTTCTTCACTCTCTGTGTGATGGAAACATATCCACAAGGACAGACCAGTGCTGCCCACTTGCGAAACATCCTGGTGTCTGTTGTGGTCGTGCTGCTGATCCTTGGAGCTGGGCTGTACCTTTGGAAGAAACGTGGGAATAAGAAGACCAAAGAGCCTGGGACAGGCAGGTAGCCCTTCTTCTTGTGGCCAAGACTTCCCTCCCCTACTAAACCTTGAATTCTCTTTCCTCCTGCATTTTGCTGCTCAGGGATTGTCCCTGCAGGAGGCTGGCAGGTGTGGCCATGGTCATGGGGGTCATGGAGGGGGAGGGGACAGGTTCCAGGCTGAGACTCAACGTCCATCTGTGTGTGACTCAGGGGCAGGATCACAGGAGGAGTCCAGGGACCCGGATGGTGGCATCCACTATGCAGAGCTGAGCCAGCAGGAGTCTGGAGACCACAGGGACAAGGTGAAGCTGGGAGAAGAGGCAGCCTGGGTTGTCCCAAGTCCCTCTATGCCTGGGTGTGTGCCTTCGACCCCAGTCATCTGCTGGCTTTTGTCTCCGTGTATCTGTAACCCTTTCCAGACAACACAGTATTAACTTAAGAACTTTCTCCTGGGGTCCATGCAGTGCTGGGTGCTGGGGAGGGGTCATGTCAGTAGCCCTGGATCTCCGTGGGTCCCTCTGCGTCCCTCAGCTGTTCCAGGAACCCTCCGTCTGCATTGCAGGGTAGGGGAGAAGCACATCTAGAAGAGGAGAACTCTCTCACTACTGTCTACAGTGAGGTCCGCAGGCCAGGCCAGGACATGACCATGATTTAATGGGAAGAAGCAGGAGAATCCCACCCTGGGGACCCCTGTCTCGTGAGTATGACGCCCGCAGCTCTGGCCCTGCCTCTTCCACCTCTGATGGCTCTGAGCAGGGACTAGATGGATCCAGCAATTCTTTCTGTGCTAAATCCTTGTGCACAAGCTCCCTGTGAGACACACACACTGGTTAACGCAGGGGAAACTGAGTAAAATTGGTCCAAACCTGTTCCAGGACCACTCAGCCTCTGCTACATGGCAACCCTAGTCGGCCCCCCTGTCCCTCTCATCTATACGACATCAAACTGGCTTTCAGACCCTCAGCCTCTGAGACAAATCATGGAGAATTCACAGCATCCCACCTGGACCCGTCTTGAGCACCCCAGCCGTCAGTCCTGCACGGAGAGCTCTTTACAGACAACATGAATTTGTAATTGTCCGCGCTTGTTGGGGACTGGCTCTGTGACACAATGTGCACATTTTGTTTGTAGGGAATATGGAAGAAGTTCTCTTGAGTCCTAGAAAAAGAAAAATACTGTAAGGTCCCCTCTTGATAAAGGAAACACTTTCTCTCCTTCTATGCTCCACCATCATTCCCCCACGTGACAAAACTGCCTGCTGTTGGCCCAAATTAGTAATTCAAGCAGTGAAAAGTGGGTGTCAAATGCTCCGTCCTCTCCATCTCACAGCTGAGCCGGGAAATCCAGTGGAAGCAGGTAGATCCCCTCAGATCAGAGGAAAGTAGAGAAACTTCTCATCCTAAAACCTCAGTGTCTGCACAGGAGTGCGCGCGTGTGTGCGCACACACACACACACACACACACACACACACACACACCAGCCTCCAGCTGTGCAGCTGTCGGGTCAGAACTAGGGCTGTCCCACAAACACGCAGATCACAGTAGAAAGGAGGAGTCGGTGTCCGAGAACACTGTCCCATCGGGGTAGCTGCCAGAGCACGGCTGTGTCCCTGAGTCGTGTGGTCCGTTTCTGAGCTCAGCTCTGCTCCCTTCGGGGTCCCTACAGCTCACTTGCTGGTGGGCGGGGAGCAGGGAGAAACCACGTCCCGGGCACTGGGAAGCAGGAACTCCGGCAGGTGGTGACGCTGTCATTAGCCACACCGCACACGGTGGGTGACAGACGTTTGACGTGATTCCTATCCTCAGTGCAGCCCGGACAGTGCGGGGGTGAGGACTGGAGGTGAGTGAATGAGGCCACGGTACCCCCCAGAGCCACACGGGGCTCCCTCCACCCCATCCCACCCTCTCACCCATGCCGTGGGCCTGGACTGGATGACTGTCCGCGTCTGCAGACCACTCGGGAGCCTGAGTGCGCTCCCGGGACCCGGAGCACCGACCTCTAAATCTGTGTTCAAATCCCGACGAGTGTCATGACAGTCCCTGCCCTCCCTGTGACCTTGGAGCCTGCAGTCGTCGTGAGCTCACCTACTGGTCTTGGGAATTTTCTGTAGAAACTCTGGGATTTTCTGTCAGACACACATATAAACAGTGTCCATAATAAACACTAGTTTTCTCTTTCCCTTTCCAATCTGTATGTTATTTTATTTCCTTTTCTTGTCTTATCACACTGGTCAGACTTCCAGGGGATACTGCATAACGGTGCTGAGAACAGTCAGCCGTGCTTCCTTCCCAGTATTCAGGGAAAAGCTAGTTTTCCACCACTAAGGATGCTATTAAGTGTAGGGTTTTTTGTAAATACGTTTTATTAGATTCATCAGTTTTATTTTCTCTGCTCTTGTCTTTCTTATTTTCTTTTTTCAAATTACTCTGGGTTTATTTTGCTCTTGTATTTCTAGATATAAAAGGTAAATGCTTTAACTATTAATTTGAGCATTTCTTCTTCTGTAATATCTGCCTCTCATAATATCTATTTCCCTATAGGCACTGGGTTAGCTTCTTGTCACACACTTTGATATCTTGTATTTTTCATTTCCATTCACTTCAAATATTTAAAAATTTTTCTCAAGACTTCCTCTTTGACCTATGGGTTATACAGAAATCTTTCTTAATTTCTAAGTGGAAATTTTTCTGTAGTTTGGGATATTAAATTCAATTCTAATTCTATTGTGATCAAAGAAATATGTTATTTCAAATCCTTAAACGCCTTCAGGTTAGTGTTATGACGCAGGACAGGACATTGTCTGGGGAGGCTCCTGAGTGCACTTGAAAGGAATGTGAGGTCTGCTGCTGGGGTTGAACGTTCTCTAAATGTCAGTGAGGTCGCGTGGGCTCAGGGTCCTGTTCGCTGGCTGTCTTCTTGCTGATTGTCCATGCGGAGAGCAGGTGCTCGGCTCTCTGACTCTGACAGTGGACTCACATGCTTCTCCTTTCAGTTCTGTCAGTTCCTGTGTCATGGGTCCAGTGCTCTGCGGTTAGGAGCTCACACACCTGGGGTTCTCCTCACTTCTTGCGGAGTTGGCCTTCCGTCATTCTGCACCACTCTTCCACCCGGGAAACAATCCTTGCTCTGACGTCTACTCTCTCTGACGTTTACCTGCCCATCGAAGTGTCTTTGGATTCATGTTCATGTGTTGTCATCATTCATCTCATGTGTCAAAGTGGCTGGGCCCTAGTGCCAAGACTTGTGGTCAAGTATTATTCCAGAGTTTTCTAGGAGGAGATTTGGGATGAGATACACTTAAATGGATGAACTTTGAGTAGAGCAGACTGCCCTCCACATTGCGAGTGGGCCTCACCCCATCAGTTGAAACCTGAATGAGAGCAAAGACTGACCTCCCCTGAGCAAGGGAGAATTCGACAGCACACGGCCATCAGACTGGAACTGGGGTATTGTCTCATCCTTGTGTCTCCTCCTGACAACCTTGGACTTGAACCCCAGCAGCAGATCTTCCCTGCATCTCAGCCTGGCTCACCCTCCCCACAGACCTGACTCACCAGCCTCTATAATAGTGTGAGCCATTCCTTACAGCGCATCTCTCTGGATCTATAAGCGTCCTTACTGCTGGTTCCTGCAGAATCCTGACTACTACCCACAGCACGTCTCTTCCTATCTCCTCCTGCTAACCCAGCTCCCTCAGCACAGACTGGGATAGAGTTCCAGAGTGACCTGAGCCCTTAGGTCCTGCGTCCAGTCTCCTGTCTGAGCAGCACCCATCTGAGTGCTCCCTGACCTTCCTCTGCCTGCTCCTGTTCCTACCCCATCCCAGCACACACACTGAATGGCCCCACAGAAACCACATCACCTACTGTCCACACTGAGCTTTGGTTTCCCCATTGGCTGATTTTCCTGAGATCGTCTCTCTCACCCTCACTTCTTCTTACCCCTTCTCCCACTGTCAGTGACTGGACCGGGGTGTGTCCTGCTTCCCATGTTGTCACAGGGACACATCCAGCATGAGGAGACTCATAGGGAGCCTTCTGTCCCTAGAGGACTTCAGCAGGTGCATGAACACCACACCCAGACCTGGATGCAGAGGTGTGAGGGAGGAGCCGAGCAGTGATGCCTGGACAGGTCTGTCCTTCCAGCTCCTCTGAGCATCTCGGGACAAGAAGAAGGTCACACAGGATATCAGCGCTGCTAATCAGAACAGATTTTCCTTGTAGAAGTTTTTTAGTAAAAATGTCGTTTCCAACAGTAAATTGCCAGCCAGGAAGGAGAGAAATGTTTACAGACAGTGGTCCAGCTATGGCATGACTCTTCATTTGCTGCACAGTCAGAGGCAGGAGAGGAAGCATTGAGTACACTGGAGGTGACAAGTCCCAGAGAAGGCACTGGACACATGGTCTCCGAGTGGTCCAGCCCTGACTGTCCATGTTAGAGGGTTGCAGGAAGGGAAACTGAATGGCTCCATGATGCAGAAGACAAAATCCGGTGGATGGGACCTGAGATGTCCATAAATCTCTCAGTGGATCTCATTCCTTCTACTGCCCCATCCAGGTGGAGTGGAGAGGGACCCAGGTGTCTCTGGCCCCTCTACTCCCTCAGCCATCTCACCCCTTCCAAACCTCCACAATCATGGGCATTAGTGGGAAAGACCAGACTCTGGGTCCTGGTCAACTCTCCTCCTGGGGCAACTCTCCAACACTGTAGAGTTCCCGCTTTCCTGATTTGTTTGGCAAAAGGGAGCAGATGGAGTCTGCGTGAGGAACAGCCTCTCCTCTCCTCTCCCTCTTCCCTTTCTCAACTGCTCCCTGTGCTGCTCACAAATGCTGCTCGTGCTCATGGGGGTCCTTCATTTCCGTGTAATTTCTCCCACACGAGCCTGCAGGCAGCCTGAGGGCATAGCATCTCCTTGTTCTCTGTCCCATCACCTGTGACGTGGACAGAGCTGTTTCCTGGTACCTGTTCAATACTTGTTGGTGGGTATAAGGGCATACTTAATCAGAGGGAGCCATTTTGTTGTTTATGCAGTAAACTTAGATTGACCCTGCCCCCCCGCAAAGGAACTTACTTGCAAAGCCCAGATACAAGGGTGGGTCAGGCCAGGTGGAGACATCCAATCAGTGGGGCGCCCATACCATCTCCCTAGTTACTGGCCCCAGGTAGCAAAGCCCAGATACAAGGGTGGGTAGAGACATCCAATCAGTGGGGCACACATATATCTACTAGGGTGAATTGTAATTCAATTGACCGCCCATGTGTGACCTAACATAACTGTGCATTTTCTCTGTGTATTGCAATCTCATTGGCCACCAGTGTATAGCCCGGCTAAACTACCTCTATAAAAGTTAGTCTGTGAGGCTGGGAGGGGTCACCTCTTTGCAAGAGATGCCCCTGACTGGTCAGTTTGATTCTCGATGTTTGGCGTGAAATAAAGCTTTGCTTGACCTTTGCTTTGTATCAGTCTCGCTCCTTTGATTATGGACCCTAAGAGTGGGAGATGAGAAACATTTGCTCTGAAATCATTGGTCCTTCATCTGGGCTGCTAGGGGAGCCCACACAAACCCCCATGTCAGGTCACATGGAGTTGAGTGTCATTGTCCCTGCAGATGACTTACCCTGAGCTGCCCACGTGGTTCTGCCAAGACAAGCTCCAGGGTCTCCTATGACTGGACCCTCTCAGGGTGCATCCAGCCACGGGAACTCAGCTGTGCTGGGTCATAGCTGCTAGGATCATGTCTCACTCCGTCTGCCCTCATGCTGACCTCCATGGGGACTCCATCACCTTGATGTGACCAAGTGAGAAGGAAGTAGCAGGTATACTAGATGTCCCAACACAAAAAAAAAGGTACCAGAAATGGATTACAAATCCCAAAAAAAATCAAGTGTCATGACAACATGATAAAGTTTCTCGTTGTCCAGTCATTTTGAAAAACATCAGCATACTCCTTCAGTTATTTAAGTTTTTGTTTATCTAAAGTTCTAGGTTTAGATATTTATTCTCTGTATCATTGTTTGTTTTCCACATTTTATACACTAAATATGGATTCTTCTCATCAGAGAAAACTCTTATTATTCAAATCTGCATGCCTGTCGTTCATCAGGCAATTTGAGTCCAGTGGTGTGTCCAAGGATTCAAAGAAATGAGGGACCCTGGGGGACACAAGTTGACCTGGTCACAATGCCTAGGTGGGGGACAGATCAGAGTGGAAGCTCCAGGGTGGGCGTTGCCGGGGTTCAGGTGGCAGGTGTGAGGGAGGGTGGTGGGCAGCAGAACTATGTGGACAGCAGGGGTTTTTCTGGTATCTACACTCTGATTTCTCCAGAGTCTTGAGGGTTGAGGGAGGGAATGGGGGAACCAGGGCCTGTCTGGGATGCCCTCACATTCCCGAGGATGGGGAAACCACCCTCAAACCTCTCTTAGGGACGACAGGTCTTTGCCCTGCTCTGGGGGCCGAGGCTGAGATCACCAGTAGCTCAGAGTCTCACTTTCCAGATCCTGCTTTGTCGGCGGAGCTCTGACTATAGTCTCAGGCCCTTGTGTGCACCCCTCCCACCCCACAGGCTGCTTGAGTCCCAGCTCCCAGCTGAGGAGGACGTGTATTGTGAGTGAGGGGCCAGGACAATGTCTCTGCATTAGTGACACCGTTTGCAGGCAGGGGTGAGGGGCAGTGTAAGGGGACAGTCCCTTTCTATTTGTTGGTGACCTTTCCGTGTGGTTAGAACCATTTTTAGTCTCCTATGGGGGTATGCTACAGGCAGCCTCTTGTGAAACAGGCTCTGACTTGGTGGCCTGGACCCGCTCATGTTCTGCTCATGTCACGGTGCAGAGAGGGGCTGGGGCTCTGCAGTCAGACCCACTGGGTCACTCATTCTGCTTCTGCCCCATATTGGTGGGAAGATTCTTATTGTGTTCCCAGAGAGTTAGCTTACTCTCCTGGGCCCCCAACCCCCTTCCCTCCACACAAACATGGACACTGAGGGAACTTTTCTTTATAAAAGCTCAGGTCGCTCTCGCCTATTAGTGAGAGAAGTCGCACCACCACGGTCATTACCCAAGCCAAGGGCGGGAGCACAGGGCGCGCAGAAAGAGACGGATCAGGTGCAGGAGCCCGAGAGATGGTCGTTCCTGCAGCTCAACGCATGAATGCAAATTGAGAATTCTGGCCACCCCGTTTGCCTGTCAAATGAACACATTTGTGTCTGTGGTTTTGAGAGTCCCGAGTGCAGTGACAGGGCGGGGACAGGCTCTCTCCTGTCTCCCTAGCAGCTGTATAAGAAGAAAAAGCTCCTGGTGGTCCCTGTGATGTATCAGAGACCCTGAGCCATTTCACACGCTAACACCTAGGGTCCCGCTGTATCTGTATTTCTTTCCTCTTCTACCCACAAATGCTGGGATTTCCTGATTCGGGTCCTGGGGCATGCCGGGTGGGTAAGCAGGCAGGAAGCTCTGCGGGGGTTCTTCTTGGAGACGCAGGTGGTCCAGGCTTCCCCTCTATGTCCCCGGAGCTCTGCCACTGTTGAGCCTGCACAACGTCTCTCCCCAAGCTCAGAGAGCCATGAGCGTGGCAGCGGGAGGATAGTCCTGGAAGCCACCTGTGCCCCCAGCAAACCCATGTGTGTTCTCTGGGCTGCCCAGCAACCACGCTGGCCGGACATGCCCCAGAGAAGGGGGGCAGGTGTCCCTGCCTCAGGCACAGGGACGTCACCTTACCTGCTGCCAAAGCCAGGCTGCCCAGAGTCCCCCATGCTGGGAGAGGACAGGGGTTTAGCTGGGCCTGGTGGCTCTCCCAGAGATGTCCTTTCTGTCCTTCAACACTGACAAATAAGACTCTTTCCTGGGAACACGACTTGGAGTCAGGCAGATTTGGGCAGGGATGGCTTCATGACGAACTCGTTTTTATAAACAATCGAAATTATCTGATCCAAGTTCACTTCTACTTCTTTTTCAAAAGGATGATTTTTAAAACAGTCAAAGGATATTGTATCACACTGCCATATATAAGTGTAGGTCTCTGCAAGACCGTGAGGGACACTGTCGTGGATAGATATCTGCACGTGTCCTCGAGGCAGGACACAGGACCGCAGGCAGAAGCCACCAGAGTGCAGAGCTCCTCCCAGACTCTCATAGGATTGGATTCAGTCCTCTTCCTGTGTGTTTTGTGTCTTCCAGAAGGGCACTGGGAGCGTGACCACCGGGAACCTGGAGCCTATAAGGACTGTGGCACCGTCTTTCTAGTGGTTTTTCCCAGGCTTCCCGGAATCAGAACTCCATCTCCTTGTTCCTAGTAAAGAGTCTGTCCTGCAGTCTGGGAGAAACCCCTCCGCAAATTGGTTCAATATGAGTGAGAAAGACAGACAGGAGTGGGGCGGCTCGCAGACCCTCAGGTGCACAGGTCACCAGTCCTGCTGGGTGAGCTCCTGCCTCCATCTTCACTGCACAGTTGGTCTCTGGAAATTCCCTCAGTCCCAGCTTTTCCAGAGGCCTGGCCACTTGCCGTCTCTTTGATCATGTGGTTCCTGTTCACACCCCAGCATCGCTGTGGGGATCCCGCTGTCCCCCACTTCAAGGTGATTTGTCTGAAAGATAAACCCCTGAGTCCGGGGGGGCCGAGCACGCACAGGATCTCGCCTCTGCCGTCTTTCCCCTCCGCCTCCCAAAAGCCCAAGTTCCCAAAAGATGAAATTAGAATCAGGAAATGACCATAAATACAAAGGAACTGAAACAAAATTTGACTTTGGTGAACCTTATACAGATACACCGAACCCTCAGGTGAGAGGGCGATTCTCTGGGAAGCTCATCTGCCGCGAGGACCCCAGAGGGGAAAGAGCGTCGGAACGGGTAAGCCTCTGCTTGGGAGCAACTCGCTGCCGTGTGTCTTCCTCAGCCCCAGACCCCCCCACACCGCGGCTGACCCTGGATGGGGGGGTCATTCCCCACACCAGGCACCTTTGTGGTTCTTGCATCCCTACTCGGTGTCCTAGAGTCTCAAGCAGTCCTGACGCCGTGTCCCTGCAGCTCAGGCCAGACCCCACGGGGTAGGGTTCGAGGTCTCTGCACCGGCACTTGCACTGGGACGCCAGGCAAGCTGTGGTCTGTGCCTCTGTGCACCTGCCGTGACTGGCAGGTTCCCATGAGCTGCTTGTCTGGTTGGTTATTTGCTGGAGCAGCTCACGCGACAACGGGGACTCAGTCCCTTCCAGCCTAGAGCTTGGTTTGCAGAACGAGCCGGTGACAGAGGGGCCGAGAATGAGGCATGTGGGGAGGGGTGCGGAGCTGCCTTCCCTCTAGGTGAGCCCTTCCCCCACAGCGCCTGTGTGTACTCCCACCCAGAAGCCCTTTGAGCCCCGATCTTTTGGGGTTTTCTGGAAACGTCGTTACATGGGTACCGCTGATTAAATCCTTGACCACTGGGGAACTCGTGCTCCAGCCCTTCTCCCTCCCCGATGGTCAGTGAGTCGGTCCCTAAGTTCCCACCTGCTAACAGGGTTCACACCTCAGCAGCCGGCCCCTGACCTTGACAGTTTTCCCAAAGTTATGTCGTTACCACAACTTCAGGGGCGGCTGTAGGGGCTTGTCGTGAACAACCCGACACCCAATCCACCTTCACGGCTCTGGCCCGATTGCAGGAACTGGGAGCCATCCTGAATATAACAAGACATGCCCCTGGGTTCCCATATAGGACCTGACCAGATTCCGGGGTCTGCGTGCCTGGGATAGTGCAGGAAGACTGACACCTGCTTCTGTTATGAGTCACAAGAGAGGATTACATTATTGTCCAAATAATGACATTGTCTAGGACCCACTCTGAATTTTTTATTATAATTATAATTAGTTCTTTTTCTCCTCTGGCTTCTGTGACCGCACACTCAGCAGGTGTCCCCAGCGGCTCCTTCTCTGTCTCTCTTTCTGACCCTCCTCCTCTGCTGGTCAGTGCCAGGCCCTCGGCTCTCCCCTGGCCATATTTCCTCCCTCGTGACTTTAGAGACCCCCAGGGCTCTCAGCAGCCCGGCCATGCTGAGGCAGCAGCTCCAGCCCTGACGGGACCCCCACCCCGACTGCCTGATGAACTTCTGCTCTCAAAGCCAAGTGACCATGCGGAGCGCTGAGTGCCCGGCTCCTGCCTCCCCGCCCCCACACCGGCTCCTCCCTGGGCTTTCTCGATACCTGCAGCTCAGGAACGTCACAGCGTCCTACAGCTGCTTCAGCCGAACTCCTGGAAGTCACCTTGCATTCTCTTTGCCTCCCCTCTGGGGTCCGAGCACCAGTGAGCCCTGGTTCCCAGGTCCCTCCCCTTCTCTCCCATGGCAGGCCTCTCTGCCTGCACCTGCGCCAGGACCTCCTCCGGGAGCTCCCTCATCCTGGTCTGGTCCGTGTTATTTCACCTGCATTTAGAAAGTTCCTTAAGTGCTTTGTACATAGTGTTTCCCTATAATTTTCAGTGTTGTTCTTAGCCGTGTTTATGCCTTGATCCTCAATCCTAATGACAATTACGTAGAACTGCAACCTTTGTTCAGACCTCGGTATTCTGCTTCTGGTTGGGGTTGATGTTTCTACATCAACTTTTGATGCTGCTGATTGACCTCCTTCGTCATTGTCGTCGTGCACAGAAGTCAGGACGACGTCTGCCGGCTGCCAGCGTCCGGCTTGGCTGCCACAGGCTGAAGCAGGTGGGGTCTTGCTCTGGAACAGGAAGTCAGGCGACGGCAGAGGCTGGGATCAGGCTGTCTGCTCAGCGGGGTGCCGGGCTCCCGGGCTGCCCCATCTTTCTGCTCCACCGTCCTGGGCGCTGGGTCTTGTCCTCCTGCTTCGTCCTCATGGTCCCGGACGGCTCTGTCCGCAGATACCAGCCCACACGGAAGATGGCCAACGAGAGAAGGACGAAGGCCAAAGTTGTTTTGTCATAAGACTCTGGCTTTCCAGGACTGAAGACCCTTCCTTCCATCCAGCACAATTCCCCTACCTCAATGGTCAGTCCTGGGTCAGTCCTGGGGAAGACTGGACCCCAGCTCTGAGCTCTCTGCGGTCCGAGCAGGGGAGGCCAGGACAGACAGGGCTGTGGGGCTGAGTGTGCAGGGAGCTGTGTGCCAAGCTGGCCAGGGGCTGTCCGTGTCAGGGCAACCTGGGCTCTTGCCTCCCCTCTCGTCTGTGGGGGGCCTGTCCCCCAGAGAGAAATATTCTTCTCCAGGAAGCATGCATTTGGGCCGCTAACCCTGGGACCCTGCAGTGTTTTGGTTTGGATTTTCTGGTTTGCTTTCTGACGTTTCTCCAGCTCCATATCGGTTGTTCGGTCCGTAGGAACTTACCCCTCTCTGTGTGGTCTGCTTAGCGTGTTCTATGTGAACCTGGATTGGGTTTGTTGTGAGCGTTGTGACAGCTGCCCTCATGTTGTCGACGTGTCCCTTGTTGATGGATTCCAGTCTCTTGCTGTTCCCCTTCCTGCCCTGTTTCCTGTCCCTGGGCTGCTCCAGCTCCCGGGATGACAGTGCTCAGGAGCCTCTGGGTGGAGGATCCTCCCCCTCCCCCGCAAGGGTCTGTGTTTCTGCCTCCCCATAGCCTGTGCGCCCCCTAGGACAGCGACTCAACTTCCCCACGTGCTGCATACAGTAGGCGCTCATGACCTGTGTGTGCAGGTGAGCTGAGGTGGGAGGGCTCCTCTGCAGGAGTCTCTAGCGGCAATTCGGACCTCGGCCGCCAGGTGGCGCGGGTGCCTGCGCTCAAGGCCTGGAGGGGGGATGCTCAGGCAGGCTTGGGGGGCACAGGGGCTGCCCATGGTGGGTGCCGCGGAGCCTCTCCCTTTGCTCCCAGACCCACTACAGGGCTAGGTCGGGGTGGGGGCGCCAGAAAAACGCAGGGGCTGGCAGGTCGACAGGGGGCCCTGGTACAGACACGAAGGTGCGGCCAGGAATCAGGGATTAGGAGCCCAAACTGGAAGGCAGGAGCCCAGGGGAGTGATCTGGGGTGAGGTCCTGATGTAGGAGCGTGCAGATTCTGGGTCAATGTTCTTTGGGGCAGGGATTGGGGTGGGTTACCTTTGGGAATGGGAAGCCTGCGAGATCCTGAATGTGAGATCTAAGCTCTAGATCCGGGTGTCTGGAGTGAAACAGCCTCAGGAGGAGAGAGGGCCCCTGTCGCCCCCCAACATGAGATAGACCCCAAGATGTGAAATCAAATATCCAAGAGGGGAGGTGGGATAGGGTCCTAAAGCGGCAGGCCTTTTGGGGAACGCACCTGGCCGTGAGAAAATGTTTGGATCCCTGGACATGGAGCCTGCCTGGAAAGACTGAGAAAAGTTCGCAGCAAACTCCACTCCCCAGTGAGGTGTCTGTCACCCTGTCGTGCCCTGCCTCCTCCCCTCTCTGGACTGGCTTTCTTTCCTGGGGAGTGGACGGTCACCCCGTCAGGCAGGTGGAGACACTCTGACAGGAAGGGTGGTGTGCCAGGGACCCTGAGGGCACTTCCCGCCTGGTCGCCACATGGAGCGCTCACAGCAGAGGCTCCTGTCTGACTTCCCCCCTCCAGGCTGTGTGACCCTGGGCAAGTCACCAAGCCTCTCTGTACCTCTGATTTCCACTGAACCCAGTGAGGGTGCTGATGGGACTGACTTCATCAAGCTGTTCACAGATTTAAGTGAAAAACCAGATGAATCGGTGATTAGCATTATGTAATCAACTAGTAATACCTCATTTAAAAGGTAGTCTGGGGGCCTGGCAGGCTCAGTCAGAAGAGTGGGCAATTCTAGATCTGGGGGTGGTGAGTTCGAGCCCCACATTGCACTTAGAGTCTACTTCAAGAAAAAGCAGGCTGAAGTTTGTTAGCTCAAATATTGAAAATTAACGACACAGAAGAAATAAATTGTTCTGTGTTCTCTTGGACAGAGAGCGCCTGATGACGAAGCTCATGTTGTACAGGTATGATTGAAAATTGGAGCACATGTTTCCAGAATGAACATCTCCCTCCCAGCTGTGTGTCCCACAGGGCTCTGCTCCCGGGGAGCCCGACCTATGTTATGTGTTTCTCAGAGTTACACTGTGTCTATAGCTGCGACATTGTTGAAACGGCTACATTGTATCTATGCTGTCTGTGACATTGTTGAAACGGCTACATTGTATCTATGCTGTGTCTACACTATCCAAAGCGGATCCATCACCACGGAGTACCATCAGTGCGAACATGTATCCTGATCTCAGAAATGTCCGCAGTGAGGAAACCCAAGCCCAAGGTCTTGACGAGCAGGAGCCATCAGTCCTCTGCAAGGAAAGTCACATTCAATTCTCTCTCTCTTTTTTTTAAGATTTTATTTATTTATTTGACAGAGATCACAAGTAGGCAGGGAGGCAGGCAGAGAGAGAGGAGGAAGCAGGCTCCCCGCTGAGCTGAGAGCCGGATGCGGGACTCGATCCCAGGACCCTGAGATCATGACCTGAGCTGAAGGAAGAGGCTTCAACCCACTGAGCCACCCAGGCGCCCTGTCACATTCAATTCTTAACAATTTCTTAGGGCATTTACTTCTTTGTTTCTAAAAATGTGCTTTTCAAAAAATAATGGTCTTACATTACTATTCGCAGACCATTCAGGCACCATGTGCATCTGGTATGAAAATTGAGGCTTTTCCTCTCTTCCGTGGCTCTCCCTCCCCTTCCTTCCTCCAACTAACATACACATGGCATACTTTTTGTTAAAGCGAGAGTATTTGGCATTTATTATAAGCTACTCACTTTTCTAAGATAAAGATAAAACTACTTTAGTAGTGAAGATAGAAGTAAAGATAAAACTACTAATTCAACCAATTAATACTAAATATATCTAATTTTTATAGAACAAAGTGCCTCTTGCTAGGGTTTGTGAGATCGTGCAGCCAATAAAGGGCAGAGCTGGGATCTGAGGCCAGACAACAGGTCTGCTTCTGGAATCCGAGCTTTGACCGCCGGACGATCCCACCTCCATAGCCTGTTCATGGAATGCTGACTATTGTGCTCAGTGCTGGGGCACATGAGTGCACAAAATTAATCCCCAGCCTCCAAGAACTTGTATTTTGGGGGACACTGGAAGTAAACAAGTGGCCGAGTAGACATGAGGTCAGCGGTGCCCAGTAGGAGGAACACAAGAAGCAGAGTCAGGCCAGGGAGCTGCTGTTCAAATGAATCTCCCTCGGGAGGTGACAGAGGCTGTGCAGGGGTGAGTGGGAACCTCGGAGGTGGGTCGAAGGACATTGCAGGCAGAGGTGAGGTGAGCCAAGTCTCCAAGCCCAGAGCCTGCCCACAGTGCTGGAGGAGCAGCCAGTGGCTGGGGGCTGCAGGGGAGGGAGGGGGCAGCAGGGAGGGAGTGGGGGAGGCGGCCTGAGCCCCTGGGAGCGCTGGGATCTTTCTAGGTGGGATGGGGGCTCAGCAGAGTGGGCAGGGCATGAGGCTGACAGAGAGGCCCCCGTGGCCTTGGGTGGAGGATACTGTGCAGGGTCACATGGTGAGGGGGGAGCCTGGGAGAGGACCCGGCGGAGGGGCTGCTGGTGGCTTGGCCTTGATTCAGAGGTGGGAGATCTGGCACCAAAGCCCCAGACTACCAATGCAGCTCTGCCCCCTCCTGGCTTCCCGGCCCCGGACAGTTTAGCAAGAGGAGCCCCAGGTTCTTCATGGGTAGAATCAAGACAGGGGTGGGACATGGGAGATTCGTGAACTACTTGGGAGCCGATAGGCCTTCCTGATGGCTCGGATGTGGGGATGCAGGAGGAAAGGTCTGAGGTGTCCCCAGGACCTGGGCTTGGGCACCGTGGATTGTGGTGGTGCCTCCAAGGGCATTCTGGAGCACAACCGGGGTCTCTTGGAGCACGGGTGAGCTCACTGGCCCCGCACAGGCCCAGGGACTCGCCCAGTGACTCCTGCAGCAGCTCCCCGTCCGCACTGTGCTGAGAGCTCGGGGGTCGGGGCCATCCAGTCCTGTGTTCAAGGACATGCATGGAAGGTGTGGGGAAGAGAGTCTCAGCCTCACTGTGACTGGTCCGAGAGCCCCCGCCTCCCCCGGCCGCAGACCGAGTCCCTGCATCTCCAGGAGGGTGTCCAGCCCTAAGCCCAAGGTCAGCACAGAAGCCACGCGGCCCAGCACGTGTTCTCGGGCTCAAGGTTGAGCTCTCTGCCCACCAGGGAGCTGCGTCCAGGCAGGATGGAAGGTTCCAGAAGAGCCTGAGTCTGGGAGTAGGCACTGCCACCTTGAGCTCTCGGGGTCTGCCCAGCAAGCCCCCTTTGTGGGGGGAGACCCTGTGAATGGTCGGGGGGATCCTTGGGCTCCGGGGTGGACAGTGGACCCCAGACAGGGCAACCTTTATTTCAGATGAATAAACTGGCCTTTTACTTTGTGTATCATTCCTGACAACACTGCGGCAGCACGAGCGTCACCACGTCTGCACGTTAGTAAAGATTATCGCAATTCCCGGCATGGAACAGAGTCCTGAGCACAAGACAGGACTTTGAGAGTCTCCGCTTGGGGCTGCAGAGCCCTGCGGGGACTTGGGCGACATCCCTGAACTCCGAGGGAGAAGGCGAGGCCACAGAGGACCCACAGGTTACCCCAGGCAGGAGGGAGGTGATTACAGGGCTGTGGGAATGGGGGCGGGAAGGGGGCAAGGCAGAGGAGGAGAGCCACCGGCACTAACAGAGGGTCGATCTGAAGGCACGGGATGGTGATCGCCGGGTTACACATGACGGCTCCAACCCTAACCCAAGGTCACACCACTCATCCCGACACCCCTTCCCTCCAGCAACCCTAAGTTTGTTTCCTGATATTAAGGGTCTTACGGCTTGTCTCCCTTTCTGGTTTTGTCTTGTTTCATTTTTCCCTCTCTTCCCCTATGATCCTCTGGGTTATTTCTCAAATTCCACGTATCAGTGAGATCATATAATTGTCTTTCTCTGATTGACGTATTTCACTCAGCATAATACCCTCTAGTTCCATCCACATTGTTGCAAATGGCAAGATTTCATTTCTTTTGATGGCTGCATAGTATTCCATTGTATACATACACCACATCTTCTTGATCCATTCATCTGTTGATGGACATCTGGGGTCTTTCCACACTTTGGCTTGTGGACATTGCTGCTGTTAACATTCGGGTGCACGTGACCCTTTGGATCACTATGTTTCTATCTTGAAGGTAAATACTCAGTAGTACAATTGCTGGGTCATAGGGTAGCTCTATTTTCAACATTTTGAGGAACCTCCATGCTGTTTTCCAGAGTGGCTGCACTTCCCACCAACAGTGTAGGAGGGATCCCCTTTCTCCGCATCCTCGCCAACATCTGTCATTTCCTGACATGTTAATTTTAGCCGTTCTGATTGGTGTGAGGTGGTATCTCACTGATGTTTTGATTTGTATTTTCCTGATGCTGAGTGATCTTGAACACTTTTTCATGTGTCTGTAGGCAATTAGGATGTCTTCTTTGCAGAAATGTCTGTTCATGTCTTCTAGGGCCACAGTCCTTGAAGGCAGCACAGATACAGGTCAGGTTCAAGTGCTTGCGCTCACCGTCTTCTTGTGTCTGAGAGCAGACGCCTGAATCTGAGCTGTACAATGTGTCTGCCTGTGTTTCCGCTGGACAGCAAGATGCTGACAGGGATGTGTGTTTGGGCCCAACTCCTACTGGGCTGTGCCTGGTCCTCAAGGTCTGGGGCACCAGCCAGGACAGGATAAACCATGCCCTTACCTGGTGACAGTGTACCTGGCTGCTAAAGGCCCCAGGAGAACCCACAGAGAGCAGCTCCCTGCCTTCCCCAGAAGCTGGATGGGACCCTCGGGAGAAGTGTCTGTTCCAGAGCAGGTGTTGAGCGGGTCAGTTGCCTGGGAAAGCACCGCGGGCTCAGGGACGGCAGCATATGGTCGCCGGGGCCACCCGAGGAACATGTGTACTCAGTAAACACTTCTGAAGGGTCAGCACAGATGGCTGCCACACCCAGTTTAGTGGGAAGCTGCTGGTCTTATCCGGCACGTATGTGAACCCCCACTGTCCTCAACGGGAAGGTTGCGACAGAGGGAGGCAACAACATCTCCTCTCAGCTGCCCACCCTGCGCCTGCACCAGCCTGACACCGGGACCACCTGCCTCCGCTGAGCACAGGACCCCAGACCCATCAGCAGGGGGAGGGCAGGACCCAGTGTGGGTGGGACAGGAGAGGCTGCTGGGGCCCCGTGAGCTGCCTCTGGAGGGGTCAGCAGACAGGTGTGGGGTTAGTGATGGAGCTGCTCCCCTGGGGTCCACGGGAGGCTACGGTTCTAGACGTTATGGGAACCCATCTGGGAAGAGGGCGCCTGGCCTGACCCTCCACATGCAGCCAAGACTCCGAAGCTGCTGAGCCTGCGGCCAGAGGCGCGTGTCCCTCTCCAGCCCTGCCTGTGTGTGAGCCCGGCCCAGGCCTGGCAGAGCCTCACAGGGAAGGGGGGCTGTGGGGTTGCTCCTGTGGGTGTGGGATTGGTCCTGTGGGGGGCAGGGCCCGACCTAGGCTACAGACAGAGCCCTGGGGACCAGAGTGGGGACATGCCGTGCGTGCACTGGGATGTGGGGGTAACTCTTCCCAGGAGGCTTTGTTCTCGGGCTCCTAGCTTCTCACTGCGACACCTGACAGGTTCCTAGAACATCAGACAGGAGATGTGACTCGTGAGATGGTGTAAAGACAGAGGACAGGCCCAAAGCAGGAGAGGCCCCGTGTCCTTGGCTCTAGGAGGGGACTCTGTGCCCGGCCATCAGCTGGTGCTGGCGAGCTGGGCAGCCCAGGCTGAGTGGGAGCCCAGGGACAGAGGTCAGTGGTCCTAGGGGTGCAGGCTGGGGACGGGAGACCACCAGGCCGGTTGTGAGCACAGGGACGGGGTCTCTCCGGCACTGGGCCTCCTAGAGGGGGGCTGTTCCCACATTTATCTACAGTTATCCCCTGAGGCCCCTGCGGGTGCTGAGCTCACATGAGTGATGGGAATGGTTTAGTCAAGACTGGCCAGCTGTGCCCCAGGAACTAACAGTCAGCTCCGCCCTGGTGTGGGGAAGGGCTTGGACCTCTTCTCAGCTAAGCTGTTCCTCATAGGCCCAGGCAGAGTCAGCAGGGAAGCGGCCAGCCATGGGCGCCTGCTCAGAAGACCCCCACCTGTACGAGGCCTCTGGGCTCCTGCGGTTCACCAGCCTCCTCCTCAGTGAGTGGCCCGGGCCCCCCGGGAGGGAGGCCGAGGGGCGGGCAGGGAGGCAGGAGCTCCCGGGCTGGCTGGGGTCTGTGCTGAAGAACCAGATGGAGCAGCTCCGTGAGGACGGAGCATACGCGGTGCGCTGGGTCAGAGCCCCGGGGTGGACAGAGGGAACAAAGGGAGCTTTGGGCTGAGGCCAGGCTGGGAACCCCGACCCGGCTGCCTGGAAGGGAATCCGTTCCCCCTCCCAGGGGGTGAGGCCGGGAGAGCCTGGAGCCTCCTGCGGTGAGGGATGGAGGAGACACAGGAGCGGCCGCCGGGAACCTGGGGTGGGGACGGACATCCCCCGCCCCTGCCGTGCAGAGGGGACCGGCAGCCTCTGCAGCTGCCGTGTGCAGGAGGGGCCGACCCAGAGCCCCTGTCTGAGCTGGAGGGGCCGCGCTAGTCTGGCTCCTTGGGCAAGATGAGGCCCCGAATCCAGTGACATTCTGTTTGCAAGGGAAGGAAAGGTGACCCCAGAATTCAAGGGTCTGCGCCCACCTGCCGTGTGTAGGGGTGAGCCCGGAACGGGAGACTGCTGACCTCTGATCTGGGTGGGGGTACCTGGGGGGCAGCAGAGGGGGCCCCAAAAGAGAACTGAAAGACTGTATTAACAAAAGCCCCATTTTCTGGTTCTAACTTCATCGGAGTCCATGTGCTTCTGTGGAACAAATGAAATAAGAACAGAGGAGAAACCAGACCTCCAGAACCGTGAATCCCGGGGATGCTTGGGAGGCTGCTGTGGCCTGTACTGTTTGCTGCGACGCACCAGCCCCTCGGCTCCTGCAGCGATTCTAGGGAAATTCCGGAAACACGGGACACTTGGAAACAGGAGGGTCACTCATTAGAAAATGACCTTTGCCAGTCATTGAGACCCTTTTTTGAACAAAATCACTTCCTGTTGGTAAATGCAGGCTTTCTCTTCTTTTCAGTCGGTTTAACTGGAGATACAAGGGGAAGTTACAGGATTCGCCTCCATAAAGATCAGGGTGAGAAGATTTTGTAAGAATGAAAGGAAGGATGACAGGGAAAGGGACAACATTTTAGGTTAATGGTTGAAAGTCAGATTCCATCTGATTTACATAAACTCGGACTCTCTTGCTCACAGCCACCCGCCCCTGACCTTCTGCCCTCCTTGGGGTCAGCACCTTCTGCAGATCTGAGCACTGTCGGGTCTTCCTCCTGTCCTGAGTGGGCTTCCAGCTTCTGGGCCGCTCCTCCCCCGCAGCCTGGGGGCTGAGCCTCCTCTGTCCCGGGTTCCCCCCTTTCCAGCAGGCGCCGGTTAACCCTCAGGCAGCCCCGCGTCCCCGCCCTGCCAAAGCCCGCCGAGTACTTGAGTCCCCTCTCCCGGGACAGTAGCTGGAGGTGAGACCCCAGATCTGCTCAGACCTGGTGACCAGACAGCAGAGCTGGGAGGGAGGAACGTAGGGCCGTGCAGGGGGAGGGCAGGAAAGAGCAGGGACGGGAGGGTGCAGGTCATCGCCCTGCAGGGGAAGCGCTGGGCTGGGAGAGATGGAAGCCACCTCAAGGTCTGGTTCTGCCCTGGGTAACCTAGACCAGTCCACCCACCCAAGGGAGCCCCTCCTCTGTGAAAGGTCCCCTCAAGACCCTCCAGCTGGGACATCCTGGGATTGGGGGTCTCTCCCGGATGGGACTGTCCTATAGCTTCTCTGAGGCCTCTGCTCCATGTCTCCCTCCTGTTCTGTCCTCGTCCTGCATCCTGACGGGGACAGACAGCTGGGGGGTCTGCTTGGGGCCCCTTCAGCACCCAGACCCCAGGACTACCAGTGGTCACTTCCTCTGCCCTCCGAGGAGGAAAGGATGCATTTTCGAGGCTCCCTGCAGTCCTCGGACCGTCTGCTGTCTCTGTCTCTGCTCCTGAGCAGGGTCTGCCGAGCTCCCGCCCCGGTGTGTTGGACCCCAGTGTGCAGGGCCCGCTCAGGACAGCGAGATGCCGCGGGGACAGGGTGGGGGGGCGGGGGTGTACCGTTGAGCAGCTCCTCAGGAACAACCTGCGGGCAGGTTCTACCCTGGGGACAGATCTGCTGTCCCTCAGGGAGCCCCAGGCACTGTCCCCCTGTTGGAACAAGGGCGGCTTCTCTGACTCAGGGTTGGCGTCCTGTGTGCACCACACTCTGCGTATTTGCACACGAGATGGGCCCTGACCCAGGACTGGGTGGGGACGCGGGTGTGACGGACACTGTTGTTCCTCATGAGGAAATCCCGTCCCAGGAAGAGTCAGAGTCCAGCCCCATCCAGGCCCCCAGGAAGCCCGATGGAACGACACAGATGTCCTGTGTGTGCGCGGGTTCGTCGTGTTTGTGGCCGACAGAGAGAGGACGCACGTCCTTCACGGTGCTGACTTTCAGGAGGACGCGCCCCCTGAATTTCTGCTTGACTCAGCCCAGAATCCATAGGATAGCGTTGAATGAGCCCAGAATACTGTCCAGTCCCGAGACGACCCGCTGAGGAGAGGGGACAGGCACACACCGAGCGCAGGCGCGATAGATTGTTGTCACCTGCGCGCGGGAGGAGTTCCCGTCCTTCCTCCGTCTCCACCACTCTGCCCAGCAGCTCGGGGCACTCAGCCACCTGGGGACAGGGACGGGACAGGGACGGGACAGGGGCCTCGGAAGCCAGCTGCTGTGGACACAGCCAGGAGTGTCCTCTCGGTCAGGAAGGCCCCAGCCGGACTTCACCTCCCCGTGGCCGCCTATGGGATCGCGCCCTGGGTGTCTGTGTCCCAGGGCCCATCCCTGATCCCAGGAGGAGCCCCCGAGAGCGGCAGCTGGGGGAGAGACCTGGGCTCCATCCTGAGCCTGGGAAGGCCGGGCTGATCCCAGAGCGCTTGTCAAGAACCACCGTGGTGGTGAGAGCAGCTCACACGGATGGGAACGCCTTCCTCTCCTGACCTCCTAGCGCCCATTCTGGGGGCAGCACGGCTAGTACGTCCCCATCCCAGAGGAAAGGCCGAAAGCACGCGGGCCTCGTGGGCTGCTCCCATCCACTTGCTCACGGGGACAGAGGACCTGTCTCAGGCCTCCCAGACCCTCCCCTCCAGGCCACCAACCGCCCTGCTGCACCAGACCTCCCCGGGTTGAGACCCAAGCACGGTCCCTGTGTGTCAGACTCAGAGCGGAATACTGAAGAAAGAAGGTTCCAGAAGGAAAGAAGAGAGGATTAGGAGCACACTCTGATGGGGGGGGCTGATCTTTTTATGTGAGGGATAATCCGGGAAGCTTACAGGATCCGCACACATAACTGCGTGAGGACAATAGCAGGGACATTAGTCCGAGACAATGCTGAGATGCAAACCCAAAACTATTCATATTATTTTTCTAGAAAACAGGCTGATCTTATCAATATAGAACTAGCTCTGAGGTGCTAAAAAGAGAAACACAGGCACGGGCCGAGGACAGGAGCAGACCGCTCACAGTGGCCAGAGGACATCAGCAGCTGTGGGACGTGGTGACCGGGTTCGTGTACAGAGAAATTCTCATTAGAATATGAGGTCACAGCACTTTCTCTTACCAATTTAGCAAAGATCAGAAAGTTCGGGGGGCACATGGGTGGTTCAGTGGGTTGGAGCCTCTGCCTTCGGCTTGGGTGGTGATTTTGGGGTCCTGGGATCGAGCCCCACATCAGGCTCTCTGCTCGGCAGGGAACTTGCTTCCTCCTCTCTCTCTGCCTGCTTGTGATCTCTGTCTGTCAAATAAATGAATAAAATCTTTTTAAAAAAAGAAAAGAAAGAAAGAAAGTTCGGTCACCGCGTGTTGGTGGGATACCGGAGCATTACTGGGGGGACAGCTGCTGGGGTCGCTCTCAGGGGGGCGATGAGCAGGGTGTGTCAGAGGCTGAGACGGAGCTGCCTTTGGCCGATTAGACATTCCATGGGTTATCTCAGTGTCTACACACCCGCCTGTGAAGCACATACGTGCATGTTAGGCAGGCACACACTCACATGTGACACGTATGTCCTGGGTATGAGTCCACGCACCCACAGAGGCGGATATGCCCCCCCAGCTGACGTCCCTCGGTCCCTGTGTGCAGAGAATCCATCCCAAGCTGCTGGTGTTTGCAGGGACAACATCAGTAGAACTGTCCCACGAGGAGGGAGCAAGAGCCCCGTTTGGGCCGTGGCAGCTGTTAAATGATGCACTTCCACGAGGGTAGACCCTGCAGACCGGTGGCCAGAGGCTGCCCTCTGTCCCTCCCCATGAGGGTCTCTACACAGCCCACAACACAGCGGCAGACTTCGTCACAGCGAGCAGGAGACAGGGTCACAGCACGACGCGGTCACACTCCTGTCAGACCTGCTGTCCCTGAGGGCCGTCCATCATGTTAACAGTGCTCTGCTCCTTAGAGGGGTGTCCCCAGGAGCGACTCCCTTCCAGGGGCAGAGCTCACACGGCCTGTGGGCACGAGGGGTCTCTGCAGCCCCGTGAGAACCTGCCTCCTGCGGAAATGCTCTCGGTGCTGCCCCCGAAAGGTACTCGTGCTTCAGATCCGAGATCTCCTGACATTCGTCCTCTCGCTGTCAGGGGTCAGGACACTGCAGGAGAGCAAGTTCCCGTGACCTGCTCAAGGGGACGCTCCCCTGGGACCAGGAGGGATTCCAGCCTCGCCTCCAACTCATGGCATCTCCTGCCTTCCCAGACAAGGGCGCACATGGGATGGATTTCAGGAAGTTGGGTTCTAGGGTTTCCTCCTTTATTTCTAATGAAAACCACCCATGTTTTCTGTGTCCTATGCCCTAGGTGTCTGCAGCGCTGTGACCCAGAGTCCTGGAGCCCCTGAGTCTGCAGTGGATGATTCTGGAAACCCTGTTCCTCTGAAGGGGATTCAAGGAGCTTCTGTGCTGTTTCTAGTGATCAGAAATCCAGAATTACTTCCAGAAGTCGAGCTGGAGAATATTACTTGGGGCATTATAAATCAAAAACTGTACACACCCGTACTCCAAGTCAGTCCCAGGGGAGATGTTCCACGATGGGTCAACTTCCAGGACAAGTTTGAAAAGAGGGTCCATGTGGTCAACACAACGACCCTGAGGATTGACAACCTGACCCTTGAGGACAGTGGGCTGTACCGGGTTCAACAGTCCTATACAAGAGGAAGACAGTATCACCAGGATTTCCACCTGATGGTCTACGGTACGTGGCGGCCCCTCCCCCAGCCCCACAGCTGACCCCCTTCCTCTGTCCCCGGGAGTGTCCGTGCGCCCCGCTTGCAGGATTCCTTCCAGACCGCAGCCTTTGGGCTCGATCTTCTCCCCAGAAATCCGATGCTGTGAGGTCAGCACAAGTGCAGGCAGAGCTGAGACTCACACCAGGGACGAGTCACATCTATGCTTCAGGAGGGAACACGGAATGGGGGGAAACGGGGATTTGGCCGTAACACTCGTTGTCCCCGTAGGACTCAGGGTCCTTGGTGGGACTCTTACTGTCTTGTGCTGCTGTAACAGGTGACTGCACCTCAGTGGCTGACCACACCACCCCGTGGGGGTCCTCCTGGGCTGTAGGGCAGGAGTCAGACCCCAGAGCCTCTACCATGAGGTCCAGGAGTCCGCAGGGCTGTGCTCCTCTCTGGAGGCTCCGGGGTAGGGGCACCAGTATCCCCTGGCTTCTGGACCCTTCCTCCCCCATCACAGGTGGCACTGGTGGGGTGAGTCCCTGACACCGTGTCCCTCCCACCTTCTCTGCTGCCTCCTCCCACTTGTGAGGACCCTGTGATCACACGGGGCTTGTGTAGGGAATCCAGACCATCTCTAGTTTACAGTCAGCTTGTTTTCAACCTCAGTTCCCCTTTGCCATGGAACCTAAGACATCTCCAGGCTCTAAGGGTCAGCACATGGTCATGGTTGGGGGACACTCGTCACCTAGCAGGATCCAGAATCCTGCGTGTGGTTCTCCCTGCCCCGTCCCCTCATCCTTCTCAGTCCAGCCGAGTCAGCTCACTCACGGACTGCACGGTCCCCCTCTGAACCCCCACGGATGGAGAATTCACAGGGTAGCCCTTCCTCAGACCCTCAGGGAGCAGCTCGCTCTGTGTGCACCCCTCCCCCCTGCACAGGGAGACGTCCTGCTCCAGAGAGAGTGGCCTTCGAAGCCTCAGGACCCGGAGATTCCGAAGACTGACTCTCAGTCTGTCCCACGTTTTCCGGGGAGGACCCCAAGCTCAGTGCTCACTAGGAATGGCCTAGTGACTCCCACCGCGGTCTCTCCTGGTGGAGACTGAGTCTGATCTCTGGGCTTCCAGAGTTGGCCGGTGGCAGTCTATACCATGGATTGTGTGGTCCCAGGAACCCTCTAAGCAGAAAAATCAAGACCAGGACACAGAGAAGGGCAAATCCTGTTCCTGACTTCTCCTTGTTCAGGGGGACACCCCACTCTCTCAGAATTCATGGATTATTGGGGGAACCTCCAGCAACTATTTTCTCACGACAGATTAGTAAGACGTGCTCCGTCTAGTGAAATCGCATAGAGATGAGCTCAGTGGCTCCTTCCTTTTCAGCCCCTCTGTATATTTGGGTCAATTCTCTGTGCTCTGTAATGTGCAATCCCTGTCCTTAGGGGGAGGAAGCCAGAGCTTCAGGGAGAATCCGCAGGAGAAAGCAGGAGCTGAGATGTTCTCCACTCACGTGAGGTTCTGTCCTCTCATCCCTCCCTCCCCAGAGGCTGTGCCCCGTCCCCAGATCCGGGCCACAGTTCTGTCCCTCACACCAGGCTGGTGCAACATCACCATGGAGTGTAACACCACGGAAACCAGGAAGAACCTGACGGTGACCTGGGAGAATGAGAGCCTCCCCAGGGAGCTGGAGCAGAGACCGGCCCCAGGACCAGCCCCCAACCCCTGGACCCTGGCTGTGAACCTGCCCCTGAGCCTGCCCAGCCCCAGCCTCACCTGTGTGGTCAGCAACCAGGCGGACCAGAAAGCTGCCTCCCAGGACCTTGGGGACGTCTGTGGCCACGGTGAGTGCACCTGCCAGAGGGGAGGGACTCTCCCGCAGCTCAGGGTGACGGTTCGCGGCTTCTGTCCCCCATGTTTATGTCACCCCCTGCTGCTTGGTCACCCTGTCCAGGACTCTGGCAGGAACATCCAACCTGCGTCTGCCCTTCGGTGTCATTCCCATGCTGCTCATCTGAGGGGTCTGCAGGATTCAGGGCTCCGGGCTCCTCTGCCCGATTCTGGTCTCACAGACACACGTCACACCCACCCGCTTGCCTGCGTTCCCGATGTGTCCCGCTCTCCTGGGCTGCCGGCCTCTGCTCAGGCCCCTCCCTCTGCCCTCAGCCCTTCCAAGTCAGGAGTCCCCCACTCCCCACTTACTCCCATCCAGGGACCCCCTCCCTGCATCTGGCTCTGGGGGCCTGTGACCCGGGCAGTCCCACAGGGCCGCGTGCTGGGGGCAGTCCCAGCATGAACAGAGTTTGCACAGGGCTCCGCAGCCTCGATGGCTCAGGGCCCTGCAGGAGCTGCTGCTGTCCTGCCCTCACACCTCGTCTCCTCTAAGGAGTG
>NC_081566.1:64769985-64772687 GCF_022355385.1 Mustela nigripes
CCCTGCCCCTGTGTCCTCTGCCCTCTCCTCGCAGGGTCACGTCCCCCACTTCCTTTTCTGTAATACCGGGGACCTGGTGAGAAAGAGCAGGAGCTCCTCTCCCACAGGAGGGAAAGCAGAAGCTGTGATCACGTGTGTAATCAGGCAATGAAAGTGCATGTTTGTGTTGGGGGGGAGCGTGGGAGCTGTTCACCTGATCCCAGGGAAATACTGTAAGGTTCCTTCTTATTCTTGGTAAGAGACACTTTCTCTCCTTCCATGCTCTACCACTGTTCCCCCAGGTGACAAAGAAGCCTGCTGTTGGCCAGAATCGGTAACTCAAATAAGACAAAGTGTGTCTCAAATGTCCCTTCCTCTCCATCTCGCAGCTGAGCCTGGAGATCCACTGGAAGCAGGTAGATCCCCTCAGATCAGAGGAAAGAAGAGACACTTCTCATCCTGAAAACCTCAGTGTCTGCACAGAAGCGCGCACACACACACACACACACACACACACACACCATTCAGCCATTCAGCTGTGTGATTCAGAACTAGGTTTATCCTACAAATGCACACATTACCTTTTTTTAAAACTTTTTTATTATGTTAGTTGCCATCATTAATTTTTGATGTAGTGTTCCATGATTCATTGTTTGTGTATAACACCCAGTGCTCCATGCAATCCGTGCCCTCCTTAATACCCACCACTGGGCTCACCCACCCCCTGCCCCCCTCCCCTTTAAAAACCTCAGTTTCCTTCCCGGAGTCCATAGTCTCTCATGATTCATCTCCCCCTCCAATTTCCTCCCCTTCATTTTTCCTTTCCTTTTCCCAATGTCCTCCGTGTTACTCCTTACGCTCCAGAAGCAAGTGAAACCATATGATAGTTGACTCTCTCTGCTTGACTTATTTCAGTCAGCAAAATCTTCTCCAGCCCCATCCATGTTGATATAAAAGTTGGGTTATTCGTCCTTTCTGATGGTTGAGTAATACTCCATAGTAAATACGGACCAATCTTCTTTATCCATGCGTCTGTTGAAAGGCATCTCAGCTCTTTCCACAGTTTGGCAACTGTGGCCATTGCTGCTATGAACATTGGGGTACAGATGGCCCTTCTTTTCACTACACCTGTATCTTTGGGGTAAATACCCAGGAGTGCAATTGCTGGATCTTAGGGTAGCTCTATTTTTAACATTTTGAGGAGAGACTTCACTATTTTCCAAAGTAGCTGCACCAACTTACATTCCCACCAACAGTGTAAGAGGATTCCCCATTCTCCACCACCTCTCCAACATTTGTTGTTTCCTGCTTTTTCAATTTTTGTCATTCTAACTGGTGGAAGGTGATATCTCAATGGGGTTTTGATTTGAATTTCCCTGAGGGCTACTGATGTTGACCATTTTCTCATGTGTCTGTTAGCCATTTGCATGTCTTCTTTGGAGAAGTGTCTGTTTATGTCTTCTGCCCATTTTTTGACTTGATTATTTGGGTTTTTTGGGTGCTGAGTTTGAGGAATTCTTTATAGATCTTGGATACCATTCCTTTATCTGTAATGTCATTTGCAGGTATCTTCTCCCATTCCATGGGTTGCTTCTTTGTTTTATTGACTGTTTCCTCTGTGCAGAAGTTCTTTATCTTGATGAAGTCCCAAAGCTCATTTTTGCCTTTGTTTCCCTTGTCTTTGGAGATGTGTCTTAAAAGAAATTGCTGTGGCTAATGTCAAAGAGGCTACTGTCTATGATCTCCTCTAGGATTCTGATGGATTCCTGTCTCACGTTGAGGTTTTTCATCCATTTAGAGTTACCTTTGTGTATGGTGCAACAGAATGGTCGAGTTTCATTCCTCTCTATATAGCTGTCCAATTTTCCCAGCACCATTTATTAAAGAGACTGTCTTTTTTCCATTGGATATTTTTTCTTGCTTTGTCTAAGATTAGTTGACCATAGAATAGAGAATCCATATCTGGGCTCTCTATTCTGTGCTTTTGATCTATGTGTCTGTGTTTGTGCCCGTACCATGCTGTCTTGGTGATCACAGGTTTGTAATGTAGCTTGAAATCAGGCAATGCAATACCTCCAGCTTTGTTTTTCTTTTTCAACATTTCCTTGGCTATTCAGGGTCTTTTCTGATTCCATACAAATTTTAGGATTGTTTGTTCCAGCACTTTGGAAAATGCCATAGGTATTTTGATTGGGATGGTGTCGAAAGTTTAGATTGCTCTGGGGAGCACAGACATTTTAACAATGTTTGTTCTTCTGATCTATGACCATAGTGTGTTTTTCCATCTTTTTGCATCTTCTTCAATTTCTTACCTAAATGTTTTGTAGTTTCTAGAGTATAGACCCTTTACCTCTTTCATTAGGTTTATTCCAAGGTATCTTATGGTTTTTGGTGCTACTGTAAATGCAATTGATTCCCTAATTTGTCTTTCTAGAGTTACATTGTTAGTGCATAAGAAAACAACTGATTTCATTGCATTGATTAGAGCAGAGATCAATGGAGATGGACTAGATGACTCTCCATGTCTGCAGACCACTCAGAAGCCTCAGTGCACTCCCCATGACCCAGAGCATGGACTTCTCAATCTGTGTTAGATCCTGATGAATGTCATGATGGGTCCCTGCCCTCCCTGTGGCCTTGTATCCTGCAGTCTTGGTGAACTCACCTATTAGTCTTGGGAATTTTCTGTAGAAACTCTGGGATTTTCTGTCAAACACACATAT
>NC_081566.1:64773187-64785704 GCF_022355385.1 Mustela nigripes
CTAAATGTCAGTGAGGTCGCGTGGGCTCAGGGTCGTGTTTGCTGGCTGTCTTCTTGCTGACTGTCCATGCGGAGAGCAGGTGCTCGGCTCTCTGACTCTGACAGTGGACTCACGTGCTTCTCCTTTCAGTTCTGTTAGCTCCTGCGTTGTGGGTCCAGTGCTCTGCTGTTAGGAGTTCATGCACCTGGGGTTCTCCTCACTTCCTGCGGAGTTGGCCTTCCGTCATTCTGCACCACTCTTCACCCTGGAAACAATCCTTGCTCTGACGTCTACTCTTTCTGACGTTTACCTGCCCATGGAGGTGCCTTTGGATTCGTGTTCGTGTATTGTCATCATTCATCTCATGTGTCAAAGTGGTTGGTCCCCAGTGCCAAGACTTGTGGTCAAGTATGATTCTGGACTTTTCTAGGAGGCGATTTGGGATGAGGTACACTTAAATGGATGAACTTTGAGTAGAGCAGACTGCCCTCCACACTGTGGGTGGGCCTCACCCCATCAGTTGAAACCTGAGTGAGAGCAAAGACTGACCTCCCCTGAGCAAGGGAGAATTCGACAGCACACGGCCATCAGACTGGAACTGGGGTATTGTCTCGTCCTTGTGTCTCCTCCTGACGACCTTGGACTTGAACCCCAGCAACAGATCTTCCCTGCATCTCAGCCTGGCTCACCCTCCCCGCAGACCTGACTCACCAGCCTCTATAATAGTGTGAGCCTTTCCTTACAGCGCATCTCTCTGGATCTATAAGCGTCCTTACTGCTGGTTCCTGCAGAATCCTGACTACTACCCACAGCACGTCTCTTCCTATCTCCTTCCTGCTAACCCAGCTCCCTCAGCACAGACTGGGATAGAGTTCCAGAGTGACCTGAGCCCTTAGGTCCTGCGTCCAGTCTCCTGTCTGAGCAGCACCCATCTGAGTGCTCCTTGACCTTCCTCTGCCTGCTCCTGTTCCTACCCCATCCCAGCACCCACACTGAATGGCCCCACAGAAACTGCATTATCCTGCTCTCCGCACCAGGCTCTGGTTTTCCCATTGGCTGATTTTCCTGAGATCCTTGCTCTCACCCTCACTTCTTCTAACTTTTTTCCACACTCTCAGTGACTGTCCCAGTGAGTGTCACTTTTCCCTTCTCATCAGAGGGACACACCCAGCCTGAGGGGACCCCCAAGGAGCCTTCTGTCCCTAGAGGACCTCAGCAGGTGCATGAACACCACACCCAGACCTGGATGCAGAGAGAGGACAGGTGTGGGGAGGAGCCAAGCAGTGATGCCTGGACAGGCCTGTCCTTCCAGCTCCTCTGAGCTTCTCGTGACAGAAGAAGGTAATGCAGGATATCAGCGCTGCTCATCAGAACAGATTTTCCTTGTAGAAGTTTTTTTTAGTAAAATGCTGTTTATAACAATAAAGGGCCAGCCAGGAAGGAGAGAAATGTTGACAGACACTGAAACGCATGTACTCAGTGGCCGTGGTCCAGCTACTACATGACTCTTCATTGGCCGCACAGCCAGAGGCAGGGGAGAAAGGCTTGAGGACACTGGAGGTGACAAGTCCCAGAGAAGGCACTGGACACAAGTGAGTGGTTCAAGTCCTGACCGTCCATGTTAGAGGGTTGCAGGAAGGGAAACTGAATGGCTCCATGATGCAAAAGACAAAATCCGGTGGATGGGACCTGAGATGTCCATAAATCTCTCAGTGGATCTCATTCCTTCTACTGCGTCCCCATCCAGGTGGAGCAGAGAGGGACCCAGGTGTCTCTGGCTCCTCTACTCCCTGTCATCTCACCCCCTTCCAAACCTCCACAATCATGGGCATTAGTGGGATAGACCAGATCCTGGGTCCTGGTCGACTCTCCTCCAGGGGAGACTCTCCAAGACTGTAGTGTTTCTGCTTTCCTGATTTCTTTTGCCAAAGAGAGCAGATAGAATCTATGTGAGGAACGGTCTCTCCTCTCCCTCTTCCCTTTCTCAGCTGCTCCCTGTGCAGCTCACAAATGCTGCTCAAGCTCATGGGGGTCCTTTGTTTCTGTATAATTTCTCCCTCACGAGCCTGCAGGCAGTTTGAGGGCAGAATCGTCCCCTTGTTCTCTGTCTCATCACCTGTGACGTGGACAGAGCTGCTTCCTGGTACCTGTTCAATACTTGTTGGTGGGAGATGAGAAACATTTGCTCAGAAATCATTGTCCCTCATCCAGATTGCTAGGGGAGCCCACCTAAGCCTCCACATCAGATCTCGTAAAGTTGAATGTCATTGTCCCTAAAAAAGACCTATTCAGAGCTGCCCACATGGTTCTGCCAAGACAAGCTCCAGGGTCTCCTATGTTTGGAACCTCTCAGTGTGCATCCAGCACTGGGACTTCAGTTGTTCTGGGATCATAGCTTCTAGGACCACATCTTACTCCATCTGCCCTCATGCTGACCTCCATGGGGATTCTGTCATCTTGATGTGACCAGTGAGAAGGAAGTGGCAGATACACTCAATGTCCCCACACACAGAGAAACACCAGAAATGGACTATACATCCCAAGAAAAGCAAGGGTCTTGACATCATAGTATAGTTTCTAGGGGTCCAATCACTTGGGGAAACACCACATACCTTTTTAAATTTAAAAACAAATTTGTCTCCCCCGTATGCCCTGTCATGAGTAAAGAGACACCATACTTCATAAGCATGTTTGTGTATCTGGAGCCAAACCTACCACAACTGGGTGTGCTCTATCACCATATTTACCAGTAAACCACTCAACAAAGGGTTGGAAGAACAGAAGATTCCTAGCTGGTGCCAGCTACAACGTAAGTAGCTCTGCTCTTGATTCTCATGGTCCTGGAGCCCCACAGGTGTTTGAAGGGGTAACTGAGCTATTTAACTGCTCACTGGGGCCTGATAGAGCCTCTGACATTGAGCAGAACCCCATCTTCTTTGGAAAGTTACTGTTATTTCATAAGGTTTTAGACTTGACATTGGGCTCTAGAGGGCACTTAGTAACTGAGCAAGGGACACACCAAATGACCATATTCCCCTGCCGACTGTCCTCAGCCATGCTTTTTCTGACCCATGAAACCACACTATTAGTCATGTCTACTTCCCTTCCATTATCACATGGAAGTTATATACAAGCATAGGTTCCAGCAGGACCTGGGGACACACTTACCATCCCGGTGCACCTGCTCCTGCTACCAAGACCACTTCTAACACTGGTGGGGACAGGCTGAGTGGACAAATGGAGATCCACACCGCATATGTCTACGCATGGTTATATGCTAAATAAAACATGTCCAACTCTCCTACCCTGAAATCTCCTGTAGCATACAGGAATGAACGCGTACATTCCAAAAAGTCACTCATGAAGAGGTAAGCTGGACATTGGTGTTAATCCGATGGAGCCACAAGTCGTTACAAAATCAGAAACTTTCCTGGGGGGGCAAGGAGGCCTGTATCCAACCTAGGCTGAGGGGGACTTCCCCCCTGCCCCACCCGAAGCACAGAGTCTCCTGAAGCCTGTGTGCTGCTGCTGGGGGACCCCCCCGCAACCAGGCTGGCTCTGGCACCTCTGCTGGAGGACACCAGATCCTGGGAGCAGCAGGCATTTGCAGAAGCACAGGGCCAACACCCGAAGGCAGGCCACAGTGTGGTTTGGAGGCAGACAAGGGACAGGAAGAGAAGGTCTGCAAGGTCCACTGTCAGAGACCATGTCTGGGTTTAAAGCTGCCGATGCTTCTTTCTCCATGAAGTCAATGCTTGGCGGGATTCCCACGGCTGTTTGGTACGGCGAGACCTGCATGTGAGGCTTCTGAGCACACATCAGCCACCAGGAGGGAGGGGCCTCCGCAGTGGTGCTGGGATTGGAGAGATGTATTTACAAGAGCGTGACAGAAAGTTGCAGACCATTGTGGGAGTCTTCAAGGAATTCTTACAGGGAGGCCGAGACGTCACCAGATGGGCCTCCAAAGTACTGTTCTTGGTGCAGCAGGAGGAGGAAGCAGAGCTGGTGGCAAGTCACCAGCAACTGGGGTGGGTAAGGGACATCCGTCAGGCTCAAGGATCGGGCGGAACGCAGGGACGCTGAGCCTCTTGGGCTAGAATTGTGCAAAGCAGCCTTCCAGGTGGGGGACAAAGAATATCCCAGCCACGGGAGGGGCTCAGCCCAGCTGTGTAGGGAACACTGTCAGATGCAAGGGCCACTAGTTAACCCTCGTGCACATGGGATGGGCCAAGGAGCGTCACCGTTACCAGCACCTGGCAGTCCTGGAATTTGTGGTGCAGATTCAGGCATATTAAAGGGCTGCCCGGATCCTGGCAGGCAGGAAATCCTACTGGTTTGTTTCAAGTTCAGGCAAGAAAGGAGGTTATCAGCACCAGCACCAGAAGCAAAACCCATCCTGGGAGTCCAGGAATTAAAGGCAGGTCATGAGGGGCTGTCAGAGTGATGGCTAGATTTAGACGGAGAGGTAAAAAACCCAGTAGATGAACTTTTCTGCTCCCCTGGAAAGAGGGAGGAGACCTAGGACAGGGTGCTCTCTTCCAGTGGGTAGGGAGTGAGAACAGGGCTGTCCCTGCCCCGCAGCAGGCAGACCACGTGAGCAGACCAGCTCTAATGCCCTAATGCGGCCAGATTTGATCCAAGAACAGCAGCACACAACCCCTCTCGTACCCCCAGTACATCTGGCTGGGACAAGGGGACCCTGCCTAGCTCGGCGGGACAGGTAAAGCTGTGTTTGGTGAACTGGTACCCCTGAGAAGAGGGCTAGAGCCACAAGGGACCACAAAGTTACAGGGACAGAATTGTTGCAAGTGTCCCAGAGAAGAGTTCCACCCCCATATTAGAAAAAGGACAGAGCATGAGATCCCACAGTACAGGGCAGCCCTGAATCCCAGCAGTTATGGCTTGTCTTCTCCTTTCCCACCTTGGGAGACAGAATGTGCAGGGAGCTACAAGGACTCCTCCAAGAAGATGTGATGAGACACAGAAAATTTTGTTCCCAAGATTCCAAGGTTGAGGATCAGACCAGTCCGAAGAGGATGTGGGACAAGCATTTGGAGTGGAGAGGCTGGACTGCCCTTAGAGGGAGGTCACTTGTAAGACAGGCTGTCTTGTAGAAAGTGCACAGTGAGGGGTGCCGACCAGGTGGTCAGGCCTCACGGACAGCCCCCTTAGGGAAGCCTCTAGATGCTGGAGAGAGTAACCAGCTGGCCAGGCAATTCACTCAAGGAGAGCATTTCAGCAGGATGCCAACAGGCCAGATCTGAAACCGTTGGGGTTCCTAACGGATAAGGCAGGGAGGGAACCAGGAGGAGGAAGACTTCAAACGTTATTGAAGCCTGAGGTCAGCTTGAACTGATGGTGCTCCTCCCCTGAGCCGCTCCTCCCCCAAGGACACGAACCCAGACAGAGCCCCTCACTGTGAACCCTACATGGGAATTGAGCCAGCAGATTCCCAGAACATTCTGAACAACCACTTCTCTGTCTCTCCCCTCACGCAGCCCTCGGGACTGACAAGCATCCTCCTTGGGCTTCTCTTCTTAGTTTGGATTGTACTCTGTTTGCAAGAAACTCATTTTCTCCCATGTCACTGGAGCCATCTGCATCGGGTCGCTCAATGTTTCACACGTCTCTGGCTCAGGATACTCTCCACAAGCCCAGTCTCATGCGGACAGTTGGGATGGGAGAGAAGGGAAGTCTTTCCCCTGGACAAATACCTTTTCCTCAAAGACCACAAGTTGTAAGGAGATGCTCGAGTTCATGATCTGCTCTCTATTCTTTCCATCTCTAACCATATATTTGGTGTAATAAAGTCAGTTACGAAACTGACATTTCCCAGACCTTTGTAAGAAAAGGAGCGCTATTGAAATACAGGTAAGAATTCGCCAGGTGGAATTTGAGTAAAGCCCTCTCACCCTTCCCCTCTTTTCTTCCTTGTGGTATCAGGACCTGGTACATGATGGCTAGAGTCACAGCAGCCATTTTGTGACCTTGAGGATGGAAACCACACAGTAACCCACAGAAATACAGAGGAAGCCTAGAACCTCAATGCTTCGTACAGTTACCATCTCTGCCCCGAACTGCCTGCCTTCAGGTTTTTTTCTGAACACAAGAGAAAAACAAGTCCATAGTTTGTTTAGGTCACCATGATTAGCTCTCTGTCACACACAGCCAGTGCACAGGAGCCTCCGTTATTCGTGATTTCATGTTCTGCGGTCAACCGCAGTCAGGAAGTAGATGAGCCTCCTTCTGATGCATGCTCAGAAGGCCAGCAGTAGCCTAACACGCTGTCACAGAGTGTCACAGAGCCGGCAGCACTCCCCTCTTCCTCTCATCACATGGGCATTCTATCATCTCACGTCCGCATGTGACGGAGGAGGGTGGGTGCAGGACAGGAAGAGATTTTGAGAAAGAGACCACATTCACATAGCTTTTACACAGCACCTTGTTATGATTGTTCCATTTTTATTAGTTACTGTTGTTAATCTCTGACTGTGCCTAATTTGTAAATTAATCATTATCACAGTCTATGTATATAGGAAAACACATAGTATATATAGGGTTCTCTCTGTGTTTCTGACATCACTGAGGGTCTAGGAACAGGTCTCCTGGGGAAACATTGGCTGTAACACAGCTTTAAAATAGAGGAATAATATAAGCATTCTAAACATCCCTCACTTCCCCTTCCCTGAGGTTTTCCAGATCCGACCCCAGTCTCAGTAGGCGAGACCCTGATACTCAACCTCTTTCTCAAAGCGAAACTTGAGCAGGGCTCTGCTTGAACACATCCTCCCACGCTGCCAGAGAACCAGCATGTAATTCAAATATTCTAAATTCCTATAAAAGAAGACATGGAGTCAACCAGAGTCAAGAACTACAAGCTGTGTATAAACCCCCAGATTATGTAAACAGAAAGAGCTAATGTGCTCCATTCTCACCGAACTAGGAACGGAAACTGCCATCTGCTCCCGGCGCTGACTGGAGACAAGGTCAGTTTCAACTCCTCCTTGTCATTTACAGGAAAGTGCTAATAAAATTGAAAACAGGATGTTTACCTTCAGAATGACTGGGAGGTAGAGAAGCAAAGAAAGTCTATGCGAGTAGTGGTCCATCAATTATAGGGCCGGGTGCAAAAAAATAAGTTAAAAGATTTTAAGCAGGCAATCTCACAACAAAGTATTTATTAATTTGTGAATGACACATTTTAAAGCAGATGCCAAAAATTAAATCCTATCAAAATACAAGCTATCCATGTCTTTGAAACAAACCATATGTTAATATCTTGCCACGGATGGTGACTTTATACATCAGCTCGTCCCTCGAGGCTCCAAACGCATTTAGAGTGAGAGCGCTCACAGCCGCAGAGGCCAAGCCAGAGTTCCTACGGTCTTCTTGACTCTTTTGCAAGTCTGAACGTCTGAATTTAAAAATTCAGGGTAGGGACCTCCAGAAGCTAGGGAAATTTCGACGGTTTACATTACTCCTCTGTTTCAAAGCCACATTACAGCAAACATCCGTGTCTGTTAGAAACACATTCAGAAGCTAGTCCGAGAGATCTCATCCTAGTGACCTAAACATGCAAGAATCTGTGGCCAGCTTCTGGTCTGATTTAATCGAGTGATCTGGGCAGCCTCATAGCATGCAGACAAGTCTGCCAGGCCTGGGACAAGAGCCATCTCCCTTATTTTGTTGTGCTTCTGTGACCATATATGGGTTCAGGGAAAGGAGCCTGTGGCCGAGGAGCTGCCCTGTGGGGAGCGAGAGGACAGATGCTGAGGACTGTCCAGCCCAGACCTCCCAGGGAGACCAGGGATAAAGGAAGCCCAGCAGGAGGGACAGACTGGTCAGTTGGGTGGAGGTCCCCAGGAAGCTGGGCTGGCCGGAGCCCTGCAGGGGTGCTGGGCTCAGACGGTGCAGGAGCCTTCTCTGCACCCATGGGCCTCCCCAGGTTCTGAGGAGATGGTGTTGGAATGACTAATGGGGGGGGCAGGGGGGGTTAAGAGCAAGGGGAGGTCTCCAGGAAGCCAGACCCCCAGACCCCAGGAGGACAACATTCATGACCCAGCAAGGAGGGTGGTTTTCACCAGCCTCTCCAGGCTCACAGTCTCTGAGGGTCCTGATCCCTCCTGGGAGACCAGCCTGGGCTTCTCAGGTCAGCAGCCTTGTGGGTCTGAGTCGCACGGGTGGTGCTGGCCCCGGAGTGACTCAGCCAGTGCAGGGGGCGGCTGTGGTTGGCAAAAGGCCGCTGTGGACCTCAGAGGCTGCAGAGATGCCACCACAGGCTTATGTCCTCTGCCTGCGGGTGTGAGACAGGAGAGAAGCTGCCCTGGGTCAGGCCTGGCCTCCCTCCCCCTCCGTGTGGCTTCTCAAGGTCTGCCACGAACTTGATTCTGGACACACCAGTGGCCAAGAAGGTCTGAGACCTGGGCCTGGCTCCGACCCCTCCCGGCGTCCAGACCAGGGGCTCATCAGATCACCTGCGGGTCCTGACTTGGCTCATCTGTGACATGGACGGTAACCGTGCGCCCCGCTGCCCCTCACAGGGAACGAGCCTGTGAACTGGAGAATACTGGATCAGGGGTGGGGGCTGGTGACGACTGAGCCCCCGGTCGCCCTGGCAGCCCGGACGCCCCGGCAGGCATCTGTGATGGGACAGCGGCAGGGACCGATGGAGCCATGGCGCGTTTGTCCCTAGGTCAGACTTCTCCCGTCCTTCACTGCTCGGAACTCAGCCCGGGCGAGTGTGCGTGTCTTTGCCTCGTCAGGGCCCTCAGCCTGCCGGAGTGGAGGCAGTTCTCGATTGTGTCACACAGAGATGTGCAGCTGTTTTCCCTGGAAACCCACGTCAAAGTACGTTACGGATTTTTTCCAAAGTTCCCTGTAAGGAGGAGACGTGAGGAGCTGCGCAGAAGTGCCACGTAGAGGCCGCCCTGCCCGTCCCGGGACCGGGCACGAGCTCAGCACTCTCCGCAAGCCCGGTGGCCGCCCGCGGAGGGCGAGGACGGCAGCCGCCTGGCTCCGTGCCTGGCTCCGTGCCTGGCCTCCCGCCCGGCTGCCTCCCGAGCCCCGGGCCCACGGCAAGGCCGCCCCGAGCCTGGGCCCCAGGAGACCACGACTCCGGAGAAGGGGTGTCCCAGGGTCCCCGGGCCTTTCTGCTCAGCCTCGGGCCCTGAGCTCCCAGGGGCGCTGCTGGGCCCCCCGAGCGGACGCGGAGCACGCGCGGGCTGCAGGCCAGAGGCCCCCGGAGCGGCTGCACCGTGAGTCCAGCCGCCGAAGGCCAGTCGCAGGCAGGCCCGGGCGCGCCCCGACACAGGACGTCGCGGGGTCCCCGGGAGCGATGCCAGGCTCGGGCCTCTGTGCCGCGCCGCCCGCTCCTGCTGCTCGGAGCCCTGCCCCGCGCGACGGTGGAGCCGCGTCCGTCGGTCCCCTCGTGTCCCACCCGCCGCGCGTCCCTGCCGCCCCGCTCGGCTCTGGCCCGGGTGTGGGGCGCTCTCGCCGGCCCCAGCACTCCCGCAACTGCTCGCATCCGTGCTGCCCGGCGGCCTGGAGAGCCCGTCAGATCCCGCAGGCAGGGGCGCGGCCGCCAGGCCGCCCCGCGTCCCCGCCTCGGGCCGCGAAGTCTCGAGACCCAGGACGCATGCCTCGTCAGAGCGCAGGCGCACGCGCACAACCCAGGACGCGTGCCTCGTCAGAGCGCAGGCGCACGCGCACAACCCAGGACGCGTGCCTCGTCAGAGCGCAGGCGCACGCACGCGCACAACCCAGAACACGTATTGCATCAGAGCAGACACAGGCGCAGGCGCACAACGCAGGACGCGTACGGTGTCAGAGCAGATGCACGCGCGCAACCCAATATGTGAGCTTAGAGCACAAGCGCATGCATATAATCAAATACACGTGCTACTGGGCGCCTGGGTGGCTCCATTGGTTAAGCCTCTGCCTTCGGCTCAGGTCATGATCTCAGGGTCCTGGGATGGAGCCCCGCATCGGGCTCTCTGCTCAGCGGGATCCTGTCCCTGCCCCCCCCCTTGTGATCTCTGTCTGTCAAATAAATAAAATCTTGAAAGCAACAACACGTGCTGAGTCCAGCGCTAATGCCCAGTGCATCGAGTGCATCGAGTCCTACACATGACACGGTGCACGTGGTCGCCCTCCGTCTCCTGCCCGCCCGGCAACAGGCCCCGGTTGGCAGTCGCTGGAGTCTGGGGTTACTCCTGTGCCTCCAGGTCATGCTTCTGGGGTTACTCATGGCGCTTTCCAGCGGACACAGCTGGCCATGACTCCCTTGAACACGCCTCGGCCGCTGCCAGTGGTTGCAGCGGTCCCTGCGCTGCTGGCGTTCCCGCCTGTGTGGGGATCCTTGGTTTTCCTCTTAGATTTCAACAAGAGCTCAGCAGCCCTGTGGGCCCTCAGGCTCCACCTTGGGGTGGGGGCAGGGAGCGGGCCATTATCCGGGAACCCCCCCCCCCCCGTCAGAAAGAGGACGCTTGCCCAAGGCTCCAGCCAGCGCACCAGCGGCCCCGAGCTCTCTGTAGGGTATTTTCGGGTGTTTGTGATCACGCCTTTGTTGATGGCGCAGAAGGTAAGGCCTGGCTCTGGGACGCTCCATTCCTGGAGCTGGGCGGTGGGCTGGGAGTTATTTCATGCTCAGACCCCCCAGCATTGCCCTTGTGTCAACCCCAAGAACCCCTCCCCGTCGTCTGTAGCTTCTCTCAGATCCGAGTCCCCCCAGTCCTGAAGGCGGCTTCAGCCTCTGCTGGGCCCCAGGTGTGTGTTCCGGGTTGGTGCCCTGGAACCGGCTGCATCATGGACTTACCATGATGGGTCATTAACTGTTTCCTGGGCACTACCCCAGGGATTTTCGTGGGGAGGATCCACAGGTGGGCTCTGCGGACCCAGGCAGCCCTTTCCTTCTGCTGCCGTTACCACCCTGCCTCTCTTTGATGTTGTGATTTAGACACCCACTTACTATAGTTTTAAGATTCTGGGGAACGGGAGGAGACACCTGCATTTACATGGTTCATGAACATCTTGAAGAAGTCCCAAACCTGATCTCATTGCCCACATGTGACTTAGTTTCCAACCACTCCTTTGCACTCTGTTACTCAGCAAGAAGAACCAAACCAGGAAACCAACTCGGCAAACAGCTCCGCGACCGCCCCTTGTCGCTTCACCTGTGGACGCACTGCTCCTTCCCAGGTCTGTAACACCACCCCCGCCACCTTCGCAGTTCCCCAGTAATTCCTAAGGCAGAGAGAAACTGGGCTGGGTTTGGGTCAGTGCTCAGGGACGCCAGGGCTCCGGCTCAGCCTTGGCCCCCTCCTGGCCTCCCCGCCGCTCAGAGGGCTCCGTGGATTTCCAGCTTCACACTGTCACCCAGCTGTTAAGAGGTTAAGAGCCAGTAGGCAGCAGGAGCAAGGGCGTCTCGCCTCCCTTCTTCCTCCTGTCGGGATGGAAGTCCTTCTCTGATGCCCCCAGTGAGCCTCTCTTCCTCATCGCCAGCCAGAATAGGGTCCCATGCGCACCGTGGAGCCAGGGCAGCTGCTGAGCCAGGCGGGTTCTGTTGGTGAGAACAGTGGCTCCGAGGGAGGAGATGGATGGTGGGGAAGACATTCCTCCTCTCTCTCCTCCAGGGACCAAGTTTTCTGTTTCGTCTCCGCTGCCAGCCCATACTGCTCTTCTCCGTTCTGCGTGCTTTCCTCTTTCTTTCCTCCGCATCACGACCTGCCTTCTTGTCGTGCCGATCGGATTCTGTTCTTTGCATTCTTAAATTCTGCCAAAGAGCCACTTTCTCCCTAGTTATTCTCTTAGCCCTCCCCCTCCCCATCACACTCCAATCTCTTTGTTCAACGTTCATCTCTGGCTTCAGTTAGTCTTTGGGGAATGGTTGTTTCTTTCTTATATTTGGAAAGCCCCCATCTGTGTGTAGGTCCCTGTTAGGTTTTTTCCTTTTCTTTTTTCTGCTTTCGTGTCTTTGGGGGACTTCTGTTCATTTTGCTTAACAAACATGTGTATCTGGATTCCTTGTGATGTTGTCTTCTGGCCATGGAGCTTTCAGCACGGGAGTTAGAGAACCAGACAGGATGGCGTGTGCTCTGTGCCCATCTCACAGCTGCCTGGAAGGGTAGGAGGGGCGCCTGAGCTGGCCAGAACCCTGTGTGCTCTAGCTGCCCAGCTCTGGGAAAGCCACAGAGAAACCGTCTCCACTGAGGAGGGTATTCCCACCCATGAGGTCCCATGAGGAAGGCCCTCAGGGCTTCTGTTCCTTCTCTCTCCTCCCCCGCTTCCTCCTATCAGCCTGGGCCAATGACGTGGCCTGACGTCCTTGTGGTTCATGGGCTTGGCCTTCCCCCTCCACCACACTTGCTCCTCTGTCTGCTGCCTTTCCTGTGTGGCTCCGCGGCTCCTAGAATGGTAGATCTCAAACTGGTGTGCTCAAGGGCTAGCGTGGGCTGGGTAGATCTCAAACTGGTGTGGTCAAGGGCTAGCGTGGGCTGGGTAGATCTCAAACTGGTGTGGTCAAGGGCTAGCGTGGGCTGGG
>NC_081566.1:64785714-64810167 GCF_022355385.1 Mustela nigripes
AGAACATTTTTATCTCGTGCTCTTGCTCAGATAGTCTGTACATGAATCTGTACATTCTTGGATCCTGCAGGCGGCCACCTTATAGCAAAGGTGCTCCCAGGGGCCGGGTTTGCTTTAATGCTGGAGCATCTCACAGGAGGACAGACGGTTGGGGGAAGGGCCATCCCCAGGTACAGGAAGGGGCACCAGGAGCCCACACAGAGCCCTCACCATTCCGGCACTCTATGAGCACCAGGAAGGTGTTCACAGGTGACTCTTACCGCAGGTCTGTGCAGGAAGGCCTTTGATGATCCGCTTTTCTGCATGAGGAGACAGAGCCCCACGGAAGCCAGGTCCCTGCCCAGGGGTAGGCAGCCAGGAAGTGTGTGAGGTTTCCACACAGGCAGCTCAGCCCCAAACCTCATGTCTTCTCCATTAAGCTATAAGGTTCACAACAACTTGCCCAAAGGTCAATTCATCTAGAACCAATTTACTCCTAAATGAGCAGATCATTGAACACGCTATTTGCTGAATTTGCTAAACTTATCAAATATTCATTTTCATCAATTACTGATAAAGTCTATGGTGATTTGCATTGACAGATTAAGAGAGCCAGTGAGAACTCCAGGGTTCTGTCTTCAGATGTCCTCCCTGGCCTCAGGGTCCTTCTGTGTCCCCCAGCCTCCCCAGTGCAGGGCACACCAAGCCAGGCTGTCCGCCCACTAACTTCTCCTTCCCCTACAAGAAGCCAGGTAGGAAAACATCCACCCTTGCTTAGGGAGCTCCTCGGAGAAAGGATGGAAACCCATTTACTAGAACTACGGAAACCTTCCAAAGCTGTTTAAACTCTTCTATCCACTATAGAAGATGTTAGGCTTTATACATAGCTAAAAGAAAGAAGTTTCTGGTAGAAACATAGATTCGATCATTTTGGTGACTCGATCATTCACTGAATCAGCACCTGGCAGACTGACCCTCTTCTGCCCCACAACACCTATCAAACAGGAGGTCTTATTCCAAAGTTCCTGCTCTGTGGCCGCCCAGGGCCAATCTGATGTACAAACAGGGACAGACGTCTGTCTTTGCAGCACCCCCTTACAGAAGGTTATTAGCAGGAGTGTCATAAACACCCACTGTGGCAGCAAATACTCAGTGAAAAAACTTTTTGTTCTATGATTCCAGGAGTAAGGAGAGAGGTATGTAGGGGGTGGGGATTTTATCGGTGCTGCGGTGCTAATTTTTTTTTTAAGGTGAATGAAACAATTTACAGACCTATCCATTGCCACCCGGTGGAGTTTTGGTTAAAGGATGACACATTGACCAGCTTGAACTCATAAACAAAGACTTTAATCAAGTGTTATACAACAAACTCATATGAGATAGCATTGTTTGTATTCAAGTGTTAAAAATTAAATATAGAGGCTGATGTGAAGCTACAGTGCTTTCCTATAATCCTAATATTAATGATATCACTGTAACAAAACAAAAACACCCATCATGTAACATTAAAGTTGTGGGTTTGAGTACTAGTTTGCATAACCATTGCTTGTTATTTTGTTGCTTTGTTTTTAACTACTTTATGCATAGTTTTAGTTTATAATATAAAAACTATAAGCACAAGACATTTTTACATAGTTGCATACTTACAGATCTTTAATTTACAATAAAAGTAATTTAAATTGATACTAGGTAATGGGAATTCTTTTTTTAATTTTTTTTAAGATTCATTTATTTGAGGGGTGCCTGGGAGGCTCAGTGGGTTAAGCCTCTGCCTTCAGCTCAGGTCATGATCCCAGGGTCCTGGGATCGAACCCCACAACAGGCTCTCTGCTCGACAGGGAACCTGCTTCCTCCTCTCTCTCTGCCTGCCTCTCTGCCTACTTGTGATCTCTCTCCCTCTGTCAAATAAATAAATAAAATCTTAAAAAAAAAAGATTCATTTATTTGAGAGAGAGTGTGAGTGGGGAGAGGGGCTGAGGTAGAGGAAGAAGCAAACTCGCCACTGAGCGGGGAGCTAGATTCTGACTTGTTGTTTGATCCTGGGACCCTGAGATCATGACCTAAGCAGACACTCAACCAACTGAGCCACTCAGGAGCCCCAAGAATTCTTTTTTTTTTTTTTAAGGACTCTTTTTTGGGACTACAAAGCAAATTTTTACTGAATTATTACAAGAAGTGGAGATAGAAGGAACCCCTAATAAGCATAATACAAATACCAAACTAACAAAGTAAACCACAGAAAACACAGGACAATTTTGTTTATGAATAATGATGTAAAACCCCAAATGAAAATATTATCAGACAGTAGCACATTAAGAAAATAATACAGCAACTGGGATTTATTCCAGTAGCATAAGAACAGTTCAATAGGAGGAAATCTATTAATGTATTATTCACAGAGGAAAAACAGGAAAACTGGATAACATCATCATGGATGATAAAAGGGAAAGAAGAAACTCTAACATTTTCTTCATGGCAAAATTCTTCATAAAGTAACACTAAGGACATACTTTTTAGACATGCCTTCAAAACCTTACAATAAACATCATGCTTAACAGGGACACCCTTGAATCACTTGCAATAAGTTCGGAACACAAGGATGAGCTTCAGAGTCACTCTTATTAAACACTGGGGGGTGTTCACCAGCATCAAGACACAGGAGAGGAATGAAGCGTAAAAATCGGAAAGAAAGAAGGAAAAATTCTAATTATTTGTCATTAATATGGTTCTTTGCCCAGAAATTCGAAGGGATCGAATGAAAAACTATTTCAAACAGTAGAGAAACTTAGTGATGTGGCAGTACGTGTTGTGGATGCGTTATTGTAACAACTAATTAGGAGATACAACAGGAACAGGATCCCATTTGCAACTGATGAAAGATAAATTCAAGGAGACGTGCCTTTGACTTTCTTCCAATTTATGTGCATTAGGTAATTTTTTTAACAGGGTTGATAAATTGCTTGAATTTTGAGAGATCTGAGCTAGTGCATGTCTGGTGCTTACAATAAGCCTGCAGGTGATGGAGCTCAAAAATTATTTCCTTCCTTTCTGCCCCTCCCCCCGTGCTGAAGCTGACCCTGAACTTTATCTCAGCAGCTCTTGCTTTTCTACAGTCCAGGCCATCCCTCTTCTGTTCTTGGGGGTGGGCTGAGCAGTGACATCCTGGAAATCCTCCATTCAAGGCCCGCCCAATTCTGGGAAAGCATCTCTGTTCCCAGACGTGCGTCCTCGGGTCCTGGCTGACTACGGGCGTTTCCTCACGGGGGTCAGTGGGTCACAGGTCAGAAACCTGACCGCCCGCCCAGGGATCAGCCCGTCCTGCTGAAGGCTCAAGCGACGTGGTCAAAGCTCCCCACCCGTGAGGTGAGAAGACCTTGGTGAGGAGCCCTGGGACACGTGGTGCTGCTCTGCCATCTTGGGGTGGGGGAGCACATCAGGAAGACCTGGGGTCTTGTCCTAGCTCTACCTAAGGAGGGATTTCTGGGACCCTGGGTGGAGTGTAAGGTGGGGCAGGTCTTGCCAAGGCCCCTCATACCTCGACGTCTTCATTAACCTAGGTGTCCTTCTGGCGCATTCGGCTCATCCGGACCTTCTCGTAGACAGTGTAGACGGTTGGGCTGCACTCGGGCTTAGGGGGATGGCAGCTCTCCCTCTCCATGTCATTCTGTGATTCAAGCAGAGTTTAAGGGTGCTCGTGGTCAACGTCAAAGAACCAGGCGCAGAGGTCAGTCAACTCACTCTGCTTCGTGTGCTTCTTGACGCAACCCCTGTAACCCTAAAACGTAGCTTCATGCAGACCTCCCTCTTGAACACTGCAGCATCTCTGTCCTCTCCCTTTGGTGCTACCCCTCTCTTCCCCATCACCCATCAGATCCCTATTTTGCTCACTTTCTGGTCTCCCTTCCCCGACTGCCTTAGTTAATGGCACACCCCGCCCTCTTCCGGCTACATTTTCCCCGAACATGCATCATTCCCTAAGACTTCACATTTTGCTTACTTATTTTATTTGCCATTCTCCCCTCACCCAACCTAGAATGTGGGTTCTCTGAGGCCGAGGATGTTTTGTTGTTTTGTTGACCTCTGTGTTCCAGATCAGAACGGTTCTGGGATAGAGTAGACACTCATTAAATATCAGTTGGACAAATTTGCAGCTCACTTTGGCAACTCTCATTGCAAAAGTGCTTTGAAAAACTACAAAGCGGCAGATAAAGGTGGTATTCCCCCAACCTGCATTTTATAAAAGAAGAAACAGCCCAGGCAGTAGTTCTGTAAGGCTGAAGGAGAAGAGTCAGCACGGCAGCCTCACGCCCCTTCTCCCGACTCTGATCCCATGCTCCTTCACGCCCCCGTCATCTCTCTTCCCTGCTTTCCTCCCTGTGTCCTGGGACGAAAAGAGTCTTCTTCAGGCTGGAAAGTTCCCCAGGGGCAGAGAGGGGCAAAGCTGGGGTCTGGGTCAGAGGTCAGCTGATTTGTTTCTTTATCCCAAACCACGCATTGCTTCCCTCCTGTGCTTGGGTCTCAAGGAACTACTTCCTGAGCCCCCTGTGGCCCATGTCAGATGGGAACATGACTCAGAGGGGATGAGAAGGAAAGCCGCAGTGCTGCGGCCCCGAGACAGTTGGGGACAGGGCAAAGCACACTCAACTGGAAACAAAGCGGCCCCGTTCTACCTGGTACCACCATGGTTTCCCGTCCATGTCCTTCTCAGTGTTCCTTCTGGATCCCACCCCCCCCCCCCCCCACTGTGAACTGCTGGGACAGGGCCAGGGGATTTCTAAGGTCCTCGTGGTCCGTGTGGGTCAACGATCCAGACGTGTCTCGCTTTGGCAAAATCAAAGGATGGGAGAGGAGAGGACCCGGCCACTGGCGGCTCCAAGGGGTCCACACAGCGCTTCTCTTTGCTTTCCTTCTGTTCAGTTTTAGTCCAGTGGCTCCCAAAGGGGGGGGGGGGCATCCCTTGGGAACGTGTTCAAAATACAAGGCCTCTGGTCTGCCCTGGACCCACTGAAGCAGCTTGGGTGGGGAGGGGGGTGTTGGCAAGCCCTCCTTGTGTTTCTGATGCGAGCTCAGTATGAGAACCCGCGGCTTCCAGGGCAGGGCTCTAGGCGCCTCCTCCCTCGGGCTCCTCCTGCCTCCAGGCCTTCCCGTCGTGGAATCAGGCCTTCTGTGACCATTTCTAACTGGGGGCTGGTAACACGTGAGATGTTGTCCCAGGGGCGACTCACAGCAGGGCAACAAAGCCTTTACCCCAAAAGGAGACATTAATGACAGGATCTCAGGCAGGGAGGGGATGGATACCGTGGGGGGGAGGGGAGGCGGCTTTCTTGATGCGCCTCAGAACCTTGGGTCTCCCCTGCCTCCAGGCCCTGCTAGTGGACCCCACTCCTGCTTGCATTGGGTCTTCTACGGACGACAGGTCCCACCTGACGGGCAACCACTTACACCCCTGCCTCTCCCCAGGGCTCGAGTCTGAGCTTGTACGTAGTGAGCCCCTCCAGAGCAGCCTGGGTTCTCTCCTGCTGCTTCCCCTGCCAAGCTGCGTGCGCTCGGGTCAGTCACACACCTAACCGGGCCTACCTCCTACCCGCACCTGCTCCGCCATCCCTCCTCCCCGGGTGGTGGCGAGGACCCGATGAGATTGTGTGCATAGGAGCGAGGCATCGCCCCGTCCGTGGCCCCCACCCTTCACTCGCCGTTCCAGACACAGCAACGGCAGCATCCACAGCAAGGACCGGCCCAGAGCCGGAAGAGCCGCCGGATACCCTGGACCAGCCAGCCCTCACAGCCTCTGGGCACCAGTTGGTGGACCAGGTTCAGTTCCCTCGGACCCACCTTGGGGTGTCTCAGGAGGCTGATCTCCACGTCAAGAGGACTGTGGCTGTGGGCCCCTGCAGTCTGCAGGCCAGCAGGTTCCTCTGTGGGCGGGGCCTGGGGCACCGCGGCTGAGCCCAGCTCTGTGGGCAGCAGAGCAGACCTGCCTGTACACAGCACGCACAGTGAGGGCGTGTGGGATTGAGGTGACCCCTCGCCAGCCCCAGGGTGGGGCGGCCATCGATCCCTGCCGTCCATCCCCCTCCCGTCTGGACGTGCACACAGCCCCTACCCTCGGTGCCGCGCGGCCCCAGACTTCTACCCAGATGATTCACAGGCAAGGCGAGGCGAGGTCAGTAAGCCCCATCTGCCAGCCCGGCCCCTCCCGGGATCCCCTCCATCCACTGCCCTCCCCCAGAGCTCCCCTCAGGCTCTCGCTAGCACCTACCCCTCCTGGACTGTATCTTCTTCCTCACTAAGATGCACACTCCGCAGGCCAGGCACAGCATCAGAACTGTGAACAAGACGCCTCTCCAAAGCCACTTGCTCTGAGAACCTGCCAGCAAAGACCAGTGTCAGGTGCATCCCTATGGGGCGCATGAGGCAGGTGACGGGGGAGGCGGACCCCATGGCTCGGGGCCCGCGTCCTAAGTGCACGTTGCTGCAGCCCCGACAGGTTCCCGCCCACCGGCCGGGGGCCTCGTGCCAGGCTGCCTGTCCCTCCTGCCCAGAGACCTCAGAGGCTCCCAGCAGCCGCAGGGGCCGCCCGTGCCTGCAGCCTGGCCCTGTCCTCCCCTGGCGGACTCCCAGGCGAGGACCAGCCTAGGAGGGAAGGGGATGAGAGGTTCCGGGGCCGCCTGACGTCAGCCCATGTTTTGCCTTGTGGTCTGGCCGCCACACGAAAACGGCTCCCGCTTCAAGGTCCAGCTCAGGTTTTCCCTCCTCGGCGACGCCTTTCCCGAGTCCTGCGGCAACTACTCCGGGGTTTTCTTCCTTTCATACGGGAACCATAGAGCTTACATTTGCCTCAACTTCTGCGACCGTCACGCGGCTTCGTGTCGGCAAACAGACCACTCCTCGACCATGAACTGTTACCTGATACTTACTGATGAGCTCCGTGTCACACAGCTTAAACGACCCTATGAAGCGGACCTGATTAATACCTGTCTCAAAGAAAGGCTCCCGAAATTAAGTGACTTGTCCGGAATCACACAGCCAGGAAGCGGCGGGGCCCCCACCCACGGCGCTGGAAGTTCCCTCGGTGGGGGCTTGCCTCACTGTCCCCTGCGTCTTCCCTCCTCCCCGTCCACGGCGAGCACTCAGCCCCCGTGTAAGGTTCCACGCCGGGCGGCTGAGTAAGGACATGGCCGGGAGCGCCGCGGGGGCACCGGAGCGCAGGAGGCCGCGGGGGGACAGGAGGAGGCTGCGGGGGGACAGGACAGCCGCAGCAATTACTAACCTCCTTCTTCACATCCTTTGTTCCTGTCTGTGGCTCTGGGGAAGTAGGGGATTTGGTATTTCATGGCATCGGGGCTCCCTCACCTACCATGCACTACTGTATACACTCCCTTTCTGCATGGCCAAGGGGTCCCTTGACGCTGACGTGGAAGTGTGATGACCACAGGGGCTCACACGGCTCAGAGGACGGTTGAACTGTGGTTTATGAACTCGGAGGTGGCAACCATCCTCAGAAAGGTCACGTATACCACACAGCGAGAAAACAGCATTTATAACCACGGAAGGGCTATGAGCGTCCAGACCTGGAACTTGAGATTTCAGGGCTGGGGGCGGGGTGCCCTCAGGTCCTTGGTCTGTCCTCCAAGTTCTTCCCCTCCCCTGCCTGCATTCTGCTAACTAGGTCAGCGTCCCAGGCTCCCTGATGCTGGAAAGGGGTGCCCACATGAGCCCCACAGGTACATCCTGGGAGACTCAGCAGTCTGCAGGTACTGGTTTAAGTTCTAGAATGAAGGTGTGGTCCTGTATCTGTCTCTAGCTGCTCCACAGAGACCCCTCCCAGTGCTCCTCTGTCCCGTCGGTTTCCCTGAGTCCCCACAGTCCTGCCCCTGCCCTGCTCTCTGCCAGCGCTTCCCAGCAGACCCCACTCACCCTTCCACAGACAGATGTTCTGCAGGAATAAGGTTGCATTCTTCTCATCCACAGGGTTGCTGACCCTACAGGTGAGGGGGCCATTGAGCTGGCTCAGGGGCAGGCTCAGGCTTAGATTCCTGGAGCTGGGGGCTGGCCCCAGAGCCTCTCTCTCCTCCAGCTCCCTGGGGAGCCCCTCACTCAGCCAGGTCACTGTCCAGATCTCTGTGGCTCCTGGGGTCCCACACTCCAGACTGACATTGCACCAGCCTGCCTGGTTGGATGATGAATGAATCACAATCTGGGGGTGGGGGATGGGCTCTGGCATAGAAGGAGGCAAAAGAGAAACTGAGAGTCAGCATTGGAGGACACACAAGGGAACCAGCACAGTCACCAGCTGACCCAGCTCCGGGGGGTTCCTAACTATGGGCCAGGGCAAGGGACCTAGTGCCCCTGGCCCAGGGGTTCTGACTCCCAGCCCAGGGCAGAGAGCTGAGGCCCTCATCTCTCAGATGAGCCCTGAGCTCTTCTATTTCTATGTAATCCAGTAATCATGATGGATATCATTCTTTTAAAAAAAAAAATATTTACTTTATTTATTTATTTATTTATTTGGGAGAGAAAGTGGGTGAGCACAAGCGAGGAGAAGGGTCTCAGACAGACCCCATGCTGAGTGTGGAGGCCGAGGCAGGTCTCAGTCGCATTACCATGAGACCATAACCCGAGCAGAAATCAAGGATCAGAAGCTTAACCGATGAGCCACCCAGATGCCCCAATAACTCTATAATTATATTTACACACGATGATTATACTTATAATAATTGTATCTGTTCTCAAGGATACAATAAACAACATGAAAGGAGTTGAGAACACAAGGCGAAACATGTTAGAAGTTCTTGTTTTTCACTTATGTGTGGAGCATAACAAATAGCATGGAGGACAAGGGGAGATGGAGAGGAGAAGGGAGTTGGGGAAACTGGAAGGGGAGGTGAACCATGAGAGACTGTGGACTCTGAAAAACAAACTAAGGTTTTGAAGGGGCGGGGGGTGGGAGGTCGGGGGAACCAGGTGGTGGGTATTAGAGAGGGCACGGATTGCATGAGCACTGGGTGTGGTGCAAAAACAATGACTACTGTTATGCAGAAAATAAATAAATTTAATTTTTTAAAAGAAGTTCTTTTTTTATTTAAAGAGAAATACTGATGAACGTTAAATGTTGAAGTAAATATTTAAGTTAAGTATCCACTAGGATGAGAATACAAGGGGTTGTAACTACCAAAATACTAGAGATGTTTGGATGGACGAAAACTCTACCAATTCAACAAAAGGCAAGAAGAAGATATAAACGATGGTGAATCAAGATTAGGAGAGGACGGGACCAAAAAAAAAAAAAAAGAAGAAGAAAAGTAATAAAAAAAATAAAATAAAAAGATTAGGAGAGGACAGGAGAAGCTGCATCTGGGTAAACCTGAGCTACATCTGTGGGCATGACGCCCCCCATTGCACACCCAAGACTCCCACTCCGCTCCTGCCGCTGTGTGCTCGTCCCATCACCTATGACAGAGAGATTGAAGAGACAGAGACAGAAAATCGCCCGCAGGGGACACATCAGCAACATGATGGCAGGTATGACAACAGTCACACAGACTGAATCCAGATTCAGAAAGAAAACACTAAACGGCCCTACACAGAGTGTAAATTCCTGTGGTCCTCACCATAGAGCCTGGAGATGGAGAAACATCAGAAAGCAGACCAGAAAATCCAAACCAAAACACAGCTGGAAATCCCGGGGCCAATGACCCAATGCACGCTTCCTGCAGAGGAGTTCTTCCCTGTGGGCGACAGGCCCCCACAGACGAGAGGGAAGGCAGGAGCCCGAGTCACCCTGACAAGGACAGCCCCTGGCCAGCCTGGCACACGGCTCCCTGCACACTCAGCCCCGCAGCCCTGTCTGTCCTGGGCTCGCCAGCCCACACTCTAGAGAGCTCAGGGATGACGTCCAGTGTTCCTAGAGCTGCCCCAGGGCTGACCCCGAGGTAAGGACCTGTGCTGAATGGGAGGAAGGGTCTTCAGTCCTGCAGAGACAGAGCCTCACGACATCAGACTTTGGCCTTCGTCCTTCTCTCGTTGGCCATCTTCCGTGTGGGCTGGTGTCTGTGGACAGAGCCATCCGGGACCATGAGGACGAAGCAGGAGGACAAGACCCGGTGCCCAGGACGGTGGAGCAGAAAGATGGGGCAGCCCGGGAGCCCGGCACCCCGCTGAGCAGACGGCCTGACCCCAGCCTCTGCTGTCGCCTGACTTCCTGTTCCAGAGCAAGACCCCACCTGCTTCAGCCTGTGGCAGCCAAGCTGTAGGCTCACTGCGGTCAGACGTAGTCCTGACTTCTGTGCACGGATGACGATAAAGAAGATTAACCAGCAAAATCAAAAGTTGATTTAAATAAAAATAGACCAATCAAAAGCAAAACACTGAGGTCTGAATAAAAAGTTGAAGTTCTACATAATTGTCATTAGGAATGAAGATCAAGGCATACAGATAAGAAACAACATTGAAAATTAAAGGGAAACACCATTTAAGAAACACATTAATAAATTTTAAGATGTAGGTGAGGTAATGCCTTCCTAGGAAAGTGAAGTGATCAAAATTCTAGTAAGAAGATGCAAGAACCCTGACTTAGAAGATATTGGGAAGGTGTCTAACGGTCTGTCCTCATCATGGGTGTGAAGGGCACACAGTTTTGGGCGGGAGCACTGCCCGATGGCCAAGGAAAAGAGCATTCCTGTGTTAGAGACGGTGTTCCAGCTTAGAAAAGTCAGAAGGTTGTCAGGGTGTGAGAGGATAGGTCAGCTTTACCACTCAGATCAGACGAGGAGAAGCCCAAGCCCAACACAGGACAAACATACCTGCTAACCCATGGGTTACAGTCAATCATACACAGAGAACTTAATATTCTTAAATTAAATGTTGGCTAATAATATTACATGACACATCATGATCATGTTGGATTTGTTGCAGGAATAGAAGGACAGTATAATTATGAAATTTATTAGTGGAATTTACTCCATTAACAAATGAAAAGAAAAAAGTAATTAGCATTTTGGGAGCAGGTGGATATTCCCAGGCACAGCTCCAAGCACTTTCCATTACCTTCTATAACTCCCATAATAACCTACAAGCTACACGCATCTGCTGTGTCAACAGTGGGGTCCAGGTGGGGGAGGCAGACTTTAGTGCTAAAGGTCAGATAGTACATATGTAAGGTTTCACTGGCCATATGGTCTTGGTCACAACTACATAACTTGGCCACTATAGGGAGAAGGCAGCCAAATACAACATACAAGTGTAGTGATGTGGTTGTGTTCCAATAAAACTTTACTTATAAAAACAGACATGCAGGGGCACTTGGGTGGCTCAGTGGGTTAAGCCTCTGCCTTCAGCTCAGGTCATGGTCCCAGGGTCCTGGGATCGAGCCCTGAGTCGGGCTCTCTGCTCAGCAGGGAGCCTGCTTCCTCCTCTCTCTCTGCCTGCCTCTCTGCCTGCTTATGATCTCTCTCTGTCAAATAAATAAATAAAATCTTTAAAAAAAAAAAAACAGATATCCAGTAGATTTGACTGATGGCTAAAATCTGCCAACCCCTGATCAGGGAATTAGTAAAAATACAAACTTTCAACCTTCCCAAAACTCATAGCACATGTGACTAGGGAAAATAATACTTTAAAGTAGCTTCTTTAAAATACCTGAACTGATTAACAGGTAATAATTTAAATATAAAACCAAACAGAATATACAAAGTGTTAGGAAGCACACTCAGGTATTTAGAAAGCTTCTGCCTCTGGGAATGAATTTGTTCATCAGCTGGTTTGTATGAATGTTTGTTATAGCATCTTTTCAACAGGTGAGGGACTGTAAATCAAGCTTGGAGAATCAAAACTCCCAGGAAAATTAAGTGTATCTCTGTAGGGTTCCTTTACTTATTGCTGACGCCTGCAGGATGCCTGCTGGGAACTGTGTGGAGCCGTGGGCAGGGGCCACAGAGGGCAGGGCCAGCAATGGGGCTGTCAGGGGACAGCAGACCACACGCTGTTGCTCCAGTGCAAGGCAGAGAGAAAGATGGTCCAGGAGAGGGCTGGAAACAGGAGCATTTGCCTAGAGAGGGTGAGAGATGTGTAGTGTGCTGAGAGTCCCCAGCATCCAGGAAAGAGGAAAGACTGGGCAGCCAGGGAGGGTGGAGGGCAGCACATGGGAGCGGAGCACAAGGAGAAGTGTTGGAAACACAGCGGGACATCCAGGGAGCAGATCCTGGGCGGGTTAGACTCCCTCTCCTGAGGGCCATTGATCCTGTGGGGAGTAAGGGCAGGAGTAGGCCGGCTGTAGGCAGGAAAATGACAGGAGGGTCCTGCATTTCTGAAAGCTCAACAGAGCAATCAGGTGAAGGGGGATTTTTGAGGGGAAGACCAGGGGCAGGGGAGACTGTGAGGAGGCTGCTGTGGTGCCCTGAGCAGGGGACAGATGCGAGAGAGTTGGGTTGGGTAGACACCCTGGGCTCTGCCCCTCTCCTTTTGTCTTGCTCCCCCTGCCCTCTCTACCCAGCTCTCTGCTCCTGGGGGGAGGGCATCGTCACTGGCCTGGGAGCTTCGGGCGCCAGGCCTGTGTCTCCTTCCGCACCTCCATTTTGTCTAGGACCGGGCTGCGTCCCATGGTCCTCCTCGTACGAGTGCAGGTCAGGCAGTGGGAAGGGTTTTACCCAATGCGGAGTTCTAACCCTTGGTCTGCATCCCAGAGTTGCTCCTCACTGGGCTGATGTCCTAGTTTCTTGTTTTATTTCTGCCAACTTCTTGGGTCACTTAAGAGTTTTTATATTAGTTTTTGAAATAACTGGTTAAGAGCGTTTCTGATACAAGTTTGTATTCTGATCATCAGCTGTGCAATACTTTGCAATAGAAGATAGTTTTATGTCACCCTTTTGGATGGCTTCCTGCCCCTCTCCCATTTCCTGTGTTGTTTAATACTTTTTAAGGCATATTAGCTACTTTTTCCTAAGGTGACATCTTTAGAATTTAGTTTTTAGGGTTAGGGCATCAAAAGAGATGCAAATACTCCTAAAGAAGATTTGATTTTTTTTTTTTAAACCTGTTTAGGCCAACTTACTTGAGATAAAGTGCTTGTTGGAAATACTGACTGGGGCTCCCCTTACCATATACACAGAGTTTAAAGACTTCCTTCTGGGATTTTCCTGTGTGGAATTTGATCCTTGCTGTATACCATCCACTCATTTCCGTGGTGAGATTCCTGATGCTCAAAACTGCCAGCTCTGGCAGAGAGAAGCTGCTCCTGTATTTTTCCTCCAGCTCATACCAGTCAGGAGTGGCATTAAGTTTCCAGGACACCAGGATCCCTTCTTTCTCAGTCTCAGAATGCCAACTCCACTCAATCTCTCGGACATTCGGGTACAAGGAGGAGGTCAGCTTCAGCTGGACAGATGTCCCCACAGTCCTTTCCAGGGTGTGCGAGATGCTGGGGTTGTCCACAGTCTGGAAGCTTGGTGAGGGGATAGCTGAGATGGGGAAGAAAAAGTGGACAAGCATTACGCTGCTGTAGGACCTGTGGTCCCATCATATCACGGGCATGTTTACAAGAAAAGGAGTCTCTCCAATTTCACAGATGAGGGGGCAAAGCTGCAAGCAGCTTGCTTAGATGCTGTCCTTGTCTAGAGCTCACAGCGCTGGGTCCAGCACAGTCCTTTAAAACTTGAACTCAGGGGCACCTGGGTGGCTCAGTGGGTTAAAGCCTCTGCCTTCCGCTCAGGTCATGATCTCAAGGTCCTGGGATCGAGCCCCGCATCGGGCTCTCTGCTCAGCAGGAAGCCTGCTTCCCCCTCTCTCTCTCTCTGCCTGCCTCTGCCTACTTGTGATCTCTGTCTGTCAAATAAATAAACAAAAATCTAAAAAATAAATAAATAAATAAAAATAAAACTTGAACTCAATCACAAGAGAAAATTTGGAAGGAACACAAATACATGGAGGTTAAAGAGCATCCTACTAAAAAATGAATGTGTCAACCAGAAAATTAAAGAAGAATTTTAAAAATTCATGGAAATAAATGAAAATGGAAACATGACAGTTCAAAACCTCTGGGATGCAGCAAAGGTTGTCCTAGAAGGGAAATATATAGTGATACAAGCCTTTCTCGAGAAACAAGAAAGGTCTTAAGTACACAACCTAACCTTACCCCTAAAGGAGCTGGAGAAAGAACAGCAAAGAAAGCCTAAACCCAGCAAGAGAAGAGAAATATAAAGATCAGATCAGTAACCAATGAAATAGAAACAAAAATAACAGTAGATTATGCTGAGTGAAATAAGTCAAGCAGAGAGAGTCAATTATCATATGGTTTCACTTATTTGTGGAGCACAACAAATAACATGGAGGACAAGGGGAGATGGAAAGGAGAAGGGAGTTGGGGGAAATTGGAAGGGGAGATGAACCATGAGAGACTATGGACTCTGAAAAACAATCTGAGGGTTTTGAAGGGGCGGGGGGTGGGAGGTCGGGGTACCAGGTGGTGGGTATTAGGGAGGGCACGGATTGCATGGAGCACTGGGTGTGGTGCAAAAATAATGAATACTGTTATAATGAAAATAAATTTAAAAAATTAAAAAAAAAATAACAGTTGAACAGATCAATGAAACTCAGAGCTGGTTCTTTGAAAGAATTAATAAGATCGATAAGCCCCTGGCCAGACTTACCAAAAAGAAAAGAGAAAGGACCCAAATAAATAAAATCATGAATGAAAGAGGAGAGATCACAACCAACACCAAGGAAATACAAACAACTATAAGAACATATTATGAGCAACTATACACCAGCATATTTGACAATCTGGAAGAAAAGGATGCATTCCTAGAGACATAGAAACTACCACAACTGAACCAGGAAGAAATAGAAAACCTGAACAGACACATAACCAGTAAGGAGTTTGAAGCAGTCATCAAAAACCTCCCAAAAAACAAGAATCCAGAGCCAAATAGCTTCCCAGGGGAATTCTACCAAACATTTAAAGAACTTTTGAAGCTGTTCAAAAAAATAGAAATGGAAGAAAAACTTCCAAACTCATTTTATGAGGCCAGCATTACACTGATCCCAAAAATAGAAAAATACCCCATCAAAAAGGAGAATTACACACCAATATCCCTGGTAAGCATGGATGCCAAAACTCTCACCATAATACTACCCAATAGGAACCAACAGTACATTAAAAAGATTACTCACTGGGCGCCTGGGTGGCTCAGTGGGTTAAAGCCTCTGCCTTCAGCTCAGGTCATGAACTCAGGGTCCTGGGATCGAGTCCCGCCTCGGGCTCTCTGCTCAGCAGGGAGCCTGCTTCCTCCCTCTCTCTCTCTGTGCCTGCCTCTCTGCCTACTTGTGATCTCTCTCTGTCAAATAAATAAAATCTTTAAAAAAAAAAAAAAGATTATTCATTGCTGAGTAAATTTATCCACCACTGAAAAAATTCAGTGGGATTTATTCCTGGGATGCATGGGTGGTTCAATATCCACAAATCAATCAATGTGATACACCACATTAATAAGTGAAAGGATATTTAATGAAAGAAAGGACAAGAACCATATGATCTTCTCAATGGATGCAGGAAAAGCATTTGACAAAATGCGGTATCCTTTCTTGATTAAAAGTCTTCACAATATAGGGATAGAGGGAACATACCTCAATATCATAAAAGCCATATATGAAAAGCCCACAGTGAATATCATTCTTAATGAGGAAAAACTAAGAGCTTTTCCCCTAAAGTCAGGAACCTGACAGGGATGCCCACTCCCACCACTGTTGTTCAACATAGTACTGGAAGTCCTAGCCTCAGCAATCAGACAACAAAAAGAAATAAAAGGCACCCAAATTGGCAGAGAAGAAGTCACACGCCCACTCTGCAGATAACATGATACTCTATGTGGAAAATCCAAAAGACTCCCCCCAAAATTGCCGGTTCTCATTCAGGAAGTCAGCAAAATGGGAGGATATAAAACCAATACACAGAAATCAGTTGCATTTCTATACACCAACAATGAGAAAGAAGAAAGAGAAACTAAGGAATTGATCCTGTTCATAATTGTACCAAAAATCATAAGGTACATAGGAATAAACCTAACCAAAGAGGTAAAGGATCTATACTCCAAAAACTACAGAACACTTATGAAATAAATTGAGGAAGACACAAAGAAATGGAAAAACATTCCATTCTCAGGGATTGGAAGAATAAATATTATTAAAATGTCTGTGTTACCTAGAGCAATCTACACATTGAAGGCAATCCCTATCAAAATGTCATCGACATTTTTCAGAGAACTGGAAAACATAATCCTAAAATTTGTATGGGTGGAAAAGACCCCCAATAGCCAGAGGAATATTGAAAAAGAAAACCAAAACTGGTGGCATCCGAATGCCAGACTTCAGGCATTGAGACAGCATGGTACTGGAACCGAGTCACATGGATCAATGGGACAGAACGGAGAGCCCAGAAATTGACCTTCAACTCTATGGCCAACTAATCTTTGACGAGCGAGAGAGAATATCCAGTTGGGGGTGGGTGGGGGGAGGGGGTGACAGTCTCTTCAACAAATGGTGAATTGTTGGAGCCACATGTAGAAACCGGACCATCTTCTTACACCCTATACAAAGATAGATTCAAAATGGATGATAGATTCAAATGTGAGACAGGAGTCCTTCGAAATCCTAGAGGAGAACATAGGCAGCAACCTCTTCGACTCTGGCTGCAGCAATTTCCTGCTGGACTCGTCTTCAAAGGCAAAGGAAACAGAAGTGAAAATGAACTATAGGGATTTCATCAAGATAAACAGCTTCTGCACAGCAAAGGAACAGTCAACAAAACCAAAATACAACCTACAGAATGGGAGAAGATATTTGCAAATGTCTTATCAGATAAAGGACTAGTATCCAAAATCTATAAAGAAATTATAAAACTCAACACGGTAAAACAAGCAGTCCAGTCAAGGAATAGATAAGGACATGAACAGACATTTCTCCAAAGAAGACATACAAATGGCCAACAGACACAAAAAAAGTGTTCAACATCGCTCAGCATCAAGAAAATACAAATCAAAACCACAATGAGACCCCACCTTACACTAGTCAGAATAGCTAAAATTAACAGAAAAGGCTTTTGACAAATATGGGTTTTTGATATCTTCAAAATCATAAATTTAAAATGAGTAAGAATTTCTGGAATAAACTTTTCAAAGTTGCATCCAAACAGAACAAAAATTAGTGACATGGGACTAAGTAAGCTGGGGAAGATTACAATGTGTGACTCTTGTTTAAAACATTGCTAGTTCTCTAATATTTGCTCTTCTAGATTAAGGAAGCTTTCTCTTAGTCATCAGTGATATACAGCAGTAATTCTGAAGTATTCTCTGTGAACAAATGAATGCCTTTAACCTTTCTCTCTACCTGAACCCTCTGAAATTCAAAAGGTCTCAGTAAGTGTTCTTTCTTCCATGGCAATGATGGTCATTTGCCTAAGTTCAATAAGAATCTGTCCACCAGGGCGCCTGGGTGGCTCAGTGGGTTAAGCCACTGCCTTCGGCTCAGGTCATGATCTCAGGGTCCTGGGATCGAGCCCCGCATAGGGCTCTCTGCTCAGCGGGGAGCCTGCTTCCCTCTCTCTCTCTCTGCCTGCCTCTCAGTCTACTTGTGATTTCTCTCTGTCAAATAAATAAATAAAATCTTTAGAAAAAAAAAAAGAATCTGTCCACCATTGGAAATATTAGTTATAATATTAGTTATTTTACCAAGGCTTTGACTTCAGTCTGGTGTTTGAGAGAGACGTTCACAGACTCAGATGTGACCAAACAGCTTGAAGGAACTAAGGTTGATGTTAGGAAGCATGAAGCCAATAGAGCCCCTTGGAAATGCCGGCTTGACGCTGCCGCAGGATTGCAGGGTTCCTGTCTCACGAGGTCAAAGAATGAACCTTGTGGACACAAAAGGGTGAGTGAAGTGGGAGTTGGTCAAGGGAAGGTGAGAGAAGAAAGGAAAGAGGGCGCTCTCTAGAGTGAGAGGGTCCCAGATGGGTTTCACTGTGGCCTGTCAACAGCAGCCTTTTCTTGAGCACTGACCGGGAAACTGAAATCTTGACGTCTCTGGCACAGATGAAACCGTGTTTACTTGTTCTTTGAAGTGTGGTCATTTCCCGTGGTCCGGCTGTAACTGTCCTCGGGACATCATGTCTCTGACATTTAAGACATAACAAGGTGGTCTCGCTATGGTCCCTTAGCTCTGGTTTTACACGCCTCAGCATTTCTTCACATCTGGGATTTCTGTGAGCCTGGCCATGTAGTCCGCTATGTGAGCCTCACTGGGGAAACCGGGGGTCTCTTATCTTCCTGTCTGTACCTTCACCGCTTACCTGCTCCCGGGACAGGACCTTTGGGCAGAAAAAACTGTACTGGGATTCTGAGCAGTGACTGACTGTATGCTTTTTAATTAGTGGGGTTAGGGATAGCACAAGTCTCTAGGGAATCTGGAAGCAAGGTTTTCAGAACCTTGAAGGGGCCAGCTGCTTTCAAGACAAGGTTCCTTTATACATGAAGACACGACGCAACCATGAGGTCCTCGAGAAGGTCGCACTCTGTATATGTCAGGGATCTATCAGTGAGCTGCCAGCTCTAAGGGGATTGTGATTTAAGTTCCATTCCCTTTCCCTTTGTTTCTCCCGTCAACACCTTGCTTACAGAGCTACCAGCATCCTCGCCAGGTGAGTAAAGAATGTTACTGTGGCAGGACCCTCACCTGCCAGATATGCTGGGGACCTCTTGAAGAGGAATCTGCGCACATCCACAGGCATTGTAGGCACGTCTGACGGCAAAGACTTGGTTTGGCTTTTGGTCTGGAGAGGCTGCTAGAAGTTCAACCTAGTGATTCCTTATAAAAAGTTCCAGCAAAGCAGCTTCCAGAAGATCTATATGATCAATCACTATTCTTGCTGAGTGTATATAAATAATTAGGCCAAGTTTGTTCAAATTGGCCTTGTTTCACAAATGAATTAGTCCAGATTTGGTGATCTCTGATTTAAAATGAGGGTTGTTGGAATACCTGGGCGTCTCTGTCACTTGAGCAGCCCCCTTCAGCTCAGGGTCCTGAGATCGAGTCCCCACGTTGGGCACTCTGCTCAGTGGGACACCTGCTTTTCCCTCTCCCTCTGCCCCTCCCCCTGCTTGTGCACTCTCTCTCTCTAATAAGTAAATCTTTTAAAAATAAAATAAAAATGAGGGCTATTATAGAGATAAAATGTTTCAGTAACATCTAGATTTTAAGACTAGAGACTCAGGAAAACCGGAAGACTGTTGTACAGCTGGGCTTCTCGGAATGAGGACTGTCCCCAGAACAACAATAGAGTTACATCTCTTTGCGTGACTATCTGAGAAAGCTTTCTTCACTGTAGACTGATCAAAAGATGGAGACTATAACACACTGTTAAATTATTCACTCGAGACCAGGTTGACTCATAAATCTCTGAATGAACAGGCAAACCGTATCCTCCCTAAACCCAAGCTGGCGGTTACCAGCAACCTGCCCATGCGCCCCCCAGACAGCTGGTGTATGAAAGGAGCGGGTGTCTGACACAATGGGGGATTTAGCTCCAAAATGAAGGGGCCATATTGGGTTGTATTACGTACTCCTGCAGCAGTAAACGTAGACAGAGGCTCCTTGTGGGCCCACACGTCAGAATGAAACCTGGGTCTCCTTCTTGGAAAACCAACGAGCAAACTAACATGCCTTTTTATTATTGCCACGAGCCTCTGGACGCCCTCAAATTTCTCTTCAAATGACAATAAAGGACTGGAGGAAATTTTTAGTTAAGTATCAAAGGTCTTTTTGGTCAGGCTTCTCTCTCTCATTATAGCATTAACCTTATTTTTGTCTTTTCTGGTTTCCCCCTGCCCGGTGCCCAGACTCCTTCATGACCACAGCTTCCAGCCCACAGACCAGCCTTTCTACTCAGGGAGGTCCATGTACATGCACTGGCTGCCTCTGCCTTTGGTGACTCATATATAAATGCCCCCAGCTGACCACTGTGGACCCATAGGTAGAGGCATCTCTATGCCCCCAATCAACAGGACAAAGTCACAGAAGATCACATCTCCCTCCCTCAGCAACCTTAAAAGATGTAAGGGTCAAAACTGGTCAGGCAGGGGATGATGTGGAGAACGAAGTCAGAAGGAAATGGAGCTAAAAGCCAGTGTCCTTACAACCTGCTGCCTACCGGCAGTACTAGAGGCAGGAAGCTCCCAACCGTTTTAATATCAATGCCTTGCTAGGGGGAAAACACCGGGTTTGACAACAGCAAGACTGCTTGGACGCTGTGAGTCTCGTTTAGCAGATGAAGTCCTTTTGGAACCTCCCCATCTTTACTTCCTCCAACCCCCGAAGTAAATAAATAGTTGCTCCTGAAAATCCCAGGGCAGCAGCTCTTTCTGGTCCTGGGCCCTGTCCCCATGCTTTAAGAAAACCTTTTTGCACCAAAGATCTCTCAAGAATTCTTTCTTGGCCATTGACTCCAACCTCACCAACATTCCAATGGGAACCTGCAAGTCACCGCAGGTGCTCAGAGGCACAGACCACAGCTTGTCTGGCATCTGAGCGGAGGCACAGGTGTGGTGACCTTGAACCCTGACCTGTGGGGTCTCACCTGAGCAGCAGGGACACAGCGTCAGGACTGCCTGAGGCTCTAGGACACCGAGTAGGGATGCAAGAACCACAAAGGTGCCTGGTGCGGGGAATGATCCCCCATCTGGGGTCAGCTGAGGTGGGGGTGGGGGGCGGCTGGGGCCGAGAAAGGCACACCGAGCATTGAGTTGCTCCCAAACAGACGCTTACCCGCTCTGACACTCTCTCCCCTCTGGGGTCCTCGCGGCAGATGAGCTTCCCAGAGAATCGCCCTCTCACCTGAGGGTTCGGTGTATTTGTATAACGTTCAGCAGAGTCAGTTTCTGTTTCAGTGCCGTTGTATAGGGTTATGACCTAGGAAAGTCATTAAGGTTCAAAGCCAATGGCCAATAAAGAATTCCTAAGATGTCTTTGGTGCAAAAAGGTGGTTTTATCCAAGCACAGGGACAGGACGCGTGGGCGGGAAGAGCTGCACTGGGCTCCTGAAGAGGGACCTATTATATACTTTCAAGTCAGGAGGGGGTTAGGGAGAGCTTAAGTCTCTAAGGAATTTAGAAGCAAGTTTTCCAGGGTCTTGAGGGGGCGAGCTGTTGTTGGGAAAAGGTCATTTATCACTATTTCATAAAACCTTAGACATGAGACCCTGTAGATGTGTATTGGTGAGTCATATGCTTGGGAGATGATTGCCCACATGTATATTGCGGGGAGAGATAAAGGAAGTTTCCAAAGGAATGTTTATGTGTCAAAACAGACTCACAGGACCCTGGGGGGTGGGTTAAGATTGCCTTTTGCTCATAGCAAAGTGTCAGCATGAGGCAGCTGTGTTGGGTTGTGAACAGGAACCACATGATCAAAGAGACGGCAAGTGGCCAGGCCTCTGGAAAAGCTGGGACTGAGGGAATTTCCAGAGACCAACTGTGCAGCAAAGACGGAGGCAGGAGCTCACCCAGCAGGACCGGTGACCTGCGCACCTGAGGGTCTGCGAGCGGCCCCAGTCCTGTCTGTCTGTCTGTCTGTCTTTCTGACTCACACTGAAGCAATTTGCGGAGGGGTTTCTCCCAGACTGCAGAACAGACTCTTTACTAGGAACAAGGAGATGGAGTTCTGATTACGGGAAGCCTGGGAAAAACCACTAGAAAGACGTTGGTACCACAGTCCTTATAGGCTCCAGGTTCCCGGCGTTCATGCTCCCAGTGCCCTTCTGGAAGACACAAAACACACAGGAAAAGGCCCGAATCCAATCCCATGAGAGTCTGGGAAGAGCTCTGCACTCTGGTGGCTTCTGCCCGCGGTCCTGTGTCCTGCCTCGAGGACACGTGCAGACATCCGTCCACAATTTGCCTCCCAGACTTAGAGACCTACACTTAAACGTGATGGTGTGATGCCGTATTCTTTGACTGCTTTAAAAAGTATCCTTTGGGTGTTTTAAATATTTTATTAAGTTATTTGAGAGATAGTGCTAACGGAGGTAGATGTACAGAGGGAGAAGGAGAAGCCAAGTCCCCAGCGAGTGTGGAGCCCACAGTGGGGGTTAATCCCAGGACCCCGAGACCATGACCTGAACCAAAGTTAGGCACTTAGCCAGTTGAGAAACCCACATGCCCCTATCCTTTTATATTTTTTTAAATAGGCTACACACTCACGAAGGGCTTGAACGCACAACCCTGAGACCAACATCTGATATAAAGGGTCAGATGCTCCACCAGAAGCCCTAAAAGTTATCCTTTCAGATAACATACAGTAGCAAATGTGTTCAGTCAGCTTTGACCAAAAAAAGAGTGAGCTCATCATGAAGCCATCCCTGCCACCATCTGCTTGACTCCAAGTTGTGTTTCCCGGAAAGAGTCTTGTTTAGTCAGTGTTGAAGGACAGAAAGGACATCCCTGGGAGAGCCATCTGGCCAAGCCGCTCCCCGTCCTCTCCCAGCGATGGCAGCAGGTAAGGTGACCCCCACGTGGCCAAGGCAGGAACACCTGCCCCCCTTCTCTGGGGCACGTCCGGCCCTTGTGGTTGCTGGGCAGCCCAGAGCACACACGGGTCTAACTCGCAGAGCCGTCCTCACACTGCCACACTCACAGCGCTCTGAGATCAGGGACAGACGGTGTGTGGGTTCAACAGTGGCAGAGCTCTGGGGACGCAGAGGAGCAGCCTGGACCACCTGCGTCTCCAAGAACCCCCGCAGGGCTCCCTGCCGGCTCAGCCACCCCACAGGCTGCAGGACCCGAATCAGGAAGCCCCAGCATTTATGAGCAGAAGAGGAAAGAGATGCAGATTCGGCAGGCCTCAGGGGGACAATGCATGAAATGGTTCAGGGTCTCTGACACGTCACAGGGACCGCCAGGAGCTTTTCCTCCTTAAACAGCTGCCAGAGAGACAGGAAAGAGCCTGTCCCCACCCTGTCACTGCACTCTGGACTCAACACCACAGACACAAATGCATTCATTTGACTGGCAAATGGTGGCCAGAATGTTCGATTTGCATTTGTGCGTTGACCTGCGAGGACGACCATCTCTCGGGCTCCTGCACCTGATCCGTCCCGTCTCTGCGCGTCCTGTGCTCGCGCCCTTGGCTTGGGTAGCGACCGTGGTGGTGTGATTTCTCTCACTGATGCGCAAAGGGGACCTGAGCTTTTCTAAAGGTTCCCTCAGTGTCCGCGTCTGTGTGGAGGGCCGGGGTGGGAGCACAGGGGAGTGAGCGAGCTCTCTGCTGACACGACCCCTCCCGCCCCAAAGGGAACCCTGTTCTAGTTTTCAACTGTTGCATCAGGGGAAACTGTCCATTAGGGAACAAGGACACAATGACCTTTTTCCTCTTTTCCTGGGACTATTGGCCAGTTTCTGCTCAAGTGAGAAACACGTAGCACCGCACACAGGAGTGACCTGTGTCCCGCGTCAGGCTCTGGCTGGAAGGGGCGCTGTTCCATTCCCTCTCCAAGAAACACCTCGCCTTAGGGATTTTTCTAGTCAATGGGTGGGGGCAACCGAGCTCAGAAAGGTAAAGCCAGGGGCGCCTGGGTGGTTCAGTGGGTGAAGCCTCTGCCTTTGGCTCAGGTCATGATCTCAGGGTCCTGGGATTGAGCCCCCCATTGGGCTCTCTGCTCAGCAGGGAGCCTGCTTCCCCCTCTCTTTGCCTGCCTCTCTGCCTACTTGTGATCTCTATCAAATAAATAAATAAAAACTTAAAAAAAAAAAAAAAGCAAGAAAGGTAAAGCCAGTTCTCCAGCATCCACACAGTTTGTCTAAAATCTTCCCGCCAATACGTGGCAGAGGCAGAATGAGCGACCCAGCAGGTGTGACTGCAGAGCTCAGTCCGTCTCTGCACCGTGAGGAGCGGTGGGGACAAGGGCGGGTCCAGGCCCCCAAGTCAGAGCCTGGTTCACAAGGGACCCCCTCCCCCACAAGAGCCTGGAAACAGCTGTAACCACATGGAGAGGCCACAGACAGATGAGAAAGGAAGGTTCCCTTACCCTGCCCCCAATCCCCTGCAGACAGTGTCACAGCCCAGCTGTCCCTAATGCAGGGGCTTGGGAGGCTGTCTGGGCCCTTCACTCGCACACACCCCCTCCTCAGCTGGGAGCCGGGACACAAGCAGCCTGGGGGTGGGGAGGGGTGCACACAAGGGCCTGAGACTGTAGTCAGAGCTCCGCCGACAAAGCAGGATCTGGAAAGTGAGACTCGGAGCTACTGGTGATCTCAGCCTCGGCCCCCAGAGCAGGGCAAAGACCTGTCGTCCCTAAAAGAGGTTTGAGGGTGGTTTCCCCATCCTCGGGAATGTGAGGGCATCCCGGACAGGCCCTGGTTCCCCCCTTCCCTCCCTCAACCCTCAAGACTCTGGAGAAATCAGGGTGTGGAACCAGCAAGCCCCCACTGCTCACCCCCC